>NW_026624654.1:5459-9512 GCF_030028575.1 Malurus melanocephalus | reverse complement strand
TGGGAGCCGCCCTCCAGCCCCCAGCTGCCCTCACGGGGCCGTTTGTCCCCTCTTGCAGAGGCAACGGSATCGACTACATGGAGTTCCGCCTGTGGATCGGGCTGCACTCGGCCCTGCAGTGCCTTATCCTGGTGGCCACCGACGCCAGCTTCATTATAAAGTACATCACGCGCTTCACCGAGGAGGGCTTCTCCACCCTCATCAGCTTCATCTTCATCTATGATGCCATCAAGAAGATGATCGGGGCCTTCAAGTACTACCCCATCAACTCCGACTTCAAGCCCGACTACGTGACCATGTACAAGTGCGAGTGCGTCGCCCCCGACCCAGGTGAGTTCACCCCGGGGCCGGCCGGGCTGGGGCCGGGGGTGGGAGGGTCCGGCGAGGGTGAATCCTGCTGGCCRAGGATGAGGGAGGAGGCAGCTGCTGGGGTGGAGAGACCTCGTCCCCGTCCTCGTCCTCCTCCGAGGGGCTTTTGGAGATGAAGGAAGAGTCTCGACCCACTTGGATGAAGGACTCGGCGCTTCCTGGGACTGGAAAACCGGGATCTCGGCCTGGAGCAGCCAGACCTGGATGGACGCGAGGAAATGTGGAAACAAAAAGACGTTTTAGATGGTTCATCCCAGYCTGCGCTGGTGGAAACATTCCCCAGAAAAATCCTGCAGTGGGTTTGTGCTCTCCGGTGTCTGGGACATCCCCAGGGTGCCCCAGCTGGGTGTGAACATCCATGGACAGCTTTTCCTCCTCTATTTGCACTCCTTTCCCAAACGGAGAGGCCATCGGGCCCTGAGCCGGCGGCCCTTCCGTGGTTCCCTGGTTCTGCTCTCGGACAGTCCCGCGTGATCCCGGATCTGAACCGTGGAGCTCGGGCACTCCCAGGGTGGCTTTGGGCTCACGGCAGCGACCGYCCGCTCTCCCAGGAGCTGAATTCATGAAAAAGGAGAAATTCTGGGGAGTGCCAGCTGCAGCCAGAGAAGGCTGTGGAGGATGAAGGTGATGGGGGATGAAAATGATGGTGGATGAAGATGTTGGTGGATTAAGATCATGGTGGATGAAGATCATGGTGGATGAAGACCATGGTGGATAAAGATCATGGTGGATGAAGGTGATGGTAGATGAAGATCATGGTGGATGAAAACCATGGTGGAGGGTGACAGTGGATGAAGGTGATGGCGGATGAAGATGACAGTGCATGAAAAGGTCATGGTGGATGAAGGTGACAGTGGATGAAGGTGACAGTGAATGAAGATCATGGTGGATGAAGACCATGGTGGAGGGTGACAGTGGATGGAGGTGATGGTGGATAAAGATTTTGGTGGGTGAAGGTGAACAGCGGATGGAGGTGACAGCAGATGCAGGTGATGGGAGATGAAGGTCATGGTGGATGGAGGTGATGGTGGGTGAAGATGACAGTGGATGGAGGTGATGGGATAAAGATCATGGTGGATGAAGATGACGGTGGATGAAGATGATGGTGGATGGAGGTGATGGCAGATGAAGATCTTGCTGGGTGAAGATGACAGTGGAAGAAGGTGATGGTGGATGAAGATCATGGTGGATGAAGGTGACMCTGGACAATGGTGAAGGTGACCCTGGACACAGGTGACGGTGAAGTTGTCCCCATCTCCCTCCTCCCAGAAGAACATCCAAGATCTTCCCCCCAACCCCTTCCCAATGCATCAGCCATTCCAAGGAGAGCTCTCACCCGATGGCACTCACAGCCCTTGGGTTGATTTTCCCATTTTTGATCGATTCCCACTCATCCACCCCTCATTCCCCCACCGGGATCCGGGAGCCCAGAGCCGACTCTGCTCTTCCCAAGCTGAGCCCCCCAACCCCAACCTGTGGGAGAGTCAAGACAGAACCCTCAGAGCCGGAATTCCTGAACGGAACCGCGACCTCTCACCAGGATCCCAAACTGGGGCTCTACCGCAGTCGGAGCCTTCAGCCTCCAGCGAGCTCTCCCCCTTTTCCGAGCCCCCATCCCRAGCAAACCCCAAACAACCGAGAGGCATCCGCACCCCAATCCCCATTCCGGTTCCTTGCCCTGGCTGCCCAGGCAGTGACATCCATGCTGGATTTAACACCCCTCTAGAAATTACATTTATTCCCCCCTCGGTCCTTATTTTTTTAAAAAAAATCCCTTTTTTTAAATCCGTGCTGATTTTTGATTATTATAACTGATTTGTCCCATATTTGTCTCTGCTGCACACATCAATTGGGGCTGATTTCAATCTCAAGTGAGTATCGCCTTCTAAATATTAAAACTATTTTAATATTTGATACTCTTCCCCCACAGGGGGGTTTTGGTTGTTTTTTGGGTTTTTTTTCAGTGTATTTGACTTTCTTCTCTCTCTCTAAAAGGGTTTGTGTCGAGCCCTTAGGGCTCCTCCCTTAAATCCCACCAGAGCCGTGCTGCCCTTTAGGGTGCAAAAATCCCTAATTCGGGCCGGTTGGTGGAAAAAGGAAAGGCTGTGGAGGCAAAAATAAGAGCAATGATGGTGTTTTTAGGGCCGGGTTTGTGTCCCAGAGCTCGGTGCCGGCAGCCCCGGGGTCTCGGCCCTAAACCCAGCGATCGCTTCTCCTTCATCAATCCCCGGCGCCGGGGACGGAGGCGGYGGCCGAAAWTCCCGCTTGGCGAAGAGGATGGAAGAGGGCGGGGGGCGAAGTGGCCCCCAGAATTCCCGGAATTCCCGGATTCCCTCTTTTTGGGGCACCCCGAGAGAATCCGGGGGTGCTCCCGGAGCTGCGGAGCTGCGTCGCCCGAAGAGCYGAGCGGAGCCGCCTTTGGCGCTTGGAGGAGAAGGTGCCGGGGGCTCGAAAAGACGGAATTTTCCACCGGTGACACCAAAACAACCCCAAAATATTTTTTTTTTAATCAATAATAATTTATAAAGAGCCAATTGGGCGTGATTGGGCACCACCTGTCAAAAAAAACCCACCCAGGCTGTTCTCCCAGCCTTCCACCCGTGTGGTTCAAAGTCCACCCCACTCCCGGCGGCTTCCCTGGGAGTTTCTCAAAATTTTAGGAACTGGGAAACTCCTAAAAAATCCGCCCCCGCCCCAACCCCGGCGGGAGGAGCCGCTGTGTCCTCCCCGGCGCGTGGGATTGATCAGGGACAAGTCGTGAAAAGTTGGGGTTTTCTCCCCAAAATCTGCCGATCCCTCGGGATGCCGGGCTCGGCCGGGACTCCCAGTGCCCGAAAAGCTCGGGTTTCACCCCAAAACCTCAATAACCGACTCCTTTCCCGCAGCCAACGCGACCTTGTTCGATGCTTCAGCTCCAGTGGCACCGAACACCACTAACGTTTCTCTGGTAAGCGGGGTCCACTCCCAATTTGGGGTTGGGGTAGGCGGGACCGAGGTGTTTTGGGATCCAAGGGGTGGGATGGGGCAGCTCGGAGCGAGGGAAACCCAAATTTGTGCCGGTTTGGGGCTCAGCAGTGCCAAATCCACGCTTTTCACCCCAAATTCACTCCAGCTCTGCGGGTTTGGGTGTCCCAAAAAATGGAAATGCCCCTTTCCTTGTGGGCTGAGATGGATTAAAGTGTTCCTTTTGGGGGGTTTAACAGGGAAAGTTCCCTTTCTTAGCAAGTTGCAGGGGCTAAAAACACTGATTTCACCCGATTTGGTTGTGAAATGCCCATTTCCCTGCAAAGTGCAATTCCTAAAGTACAAATTTTGGGGTTTGGACAGGAAATTTCTCTTTCCCTGCACAATGAAATCCCTTAAAGCACAAATTTTGGGGTTTGGATGGGAAATTTCTCTTTTCTTGCACAATTCAATCCTGAGAGCACAAATCTGTGGTTTGGGCAGAAAATCCCCCTTTTATTACAGAATCCAACCCCTTAAAATACAAATTTTGGGGGTTTGGACAGGAAATTTCCCTTTCCTTGCACAATTCAATACTTGAAGTTACAAATCTGTGGTTTGCACAAAAAATCTCCCTTTCTTTGCACAATGCAACCCCTTAAAATACAAATTTTGGGGTTTGCACAGGAAATTTCCATTTCCTCCCATGCTGCAATTTAAAAATGCCGATTTTTCTCCATT
>NW_026624654.1:0-1145 GCF_030028575.1 Malurus melanocephalus | reverse complement strand
TGGAGAAAAAAAATTCCATGAAACCCCCCAAAAAATCCATAAAATCTCAAAAAAACCATAAAACTCCATTCCAGGAGGATTCCCCCATTCCGAGGGGAACACGGGGATCCCTGTGCGGGATTTGGGGTTTCGGGTGCGGGATTTAGGGGTGGCTGTGGGGTGAGGTTGTGGGGTCTTCCCAATCCCCACCCTCAGGTCTCCCAATCCCCATTCCTGTTCCCAATTCCTCATTCCCGATTCCAATTCCCAACTCCGATCCCGATTCCCAATCCCAATTCCTGACTCCGATTCCTGACCCCAATTTCCGATCCCGATTCCCCATTCCCAATCCCAATTCCCGATCCCCATGCCTGATCCCGACCCTGATCCCAATCCCCATTCCCAATCCTAATTCCCGATCCCCATTCCCAACCCTGACCCCAATCCCGATCCATTCCCAATCCCAATTCCCAATCCCAATAACCAATTCCCGATCCCCATTCCCAATCCCAATCCATTCCCAATCCCCATTCCCGATCCCAGTCCCAACGCCGAACTTGACCTCGATCCCAATTCCCGATCCCCAATCCCAATTCCCAATCCCAATTCCCAATCCCGATGCATTCCCAATCCCAATTCCTGATCCCCATTCCCATTCCTGATCCATTCCCAATCCCAACACCGACCCTGACCCTGATCCCAATTCCTGATCCCGATCCCAATTCCCAATCCCAATTCCTGATCCATTCCCAATCCCAATGCCAACCCTGACCCTGATCCCAATTCCCGATCCCAATCCATTCCCAATCCCAATTCCCGATCCCTATCCGTTCCCAATCCAAACACCGACCCTGATCCCAATCCCAATTCCTGATTCCGATCCATTCCCAATCCCCATTCCCGATCCCCATTTCCAATCCCAATTCCCAATCCCCATTCCCAATCCCGATCCACTCCCAATCCCAACGCCGACCCCGCCGTGTCCCGCAGCCCACGCGCCTGGACCGGGGCTGGTTCGTGTTCCCGTTCGGGAAGAACCCGTGGTGGGTGTACCTGGCCAGCGCCCTGCCCGCCCTGCTCGTCACCATCCTCATCTTCATGGACCAGCAGATCACCGCCGTCATCGTCAACAGGAAGGAGCACAAACTGCGGGTGAGCCGGGGACA
>NW_026624653.1:31982-36896 GCF_030028575.1 Malurus melanocephalus | reverse complement strand
CTTGTCGCTGTTAATTTCAAGGCCGGCTGACAGAGCTCAGCTTGGATCTGGAGCCYGTCGGGAGCCGGGAAGCAGTTTCCACTCACAGATCACACATCGCTGAGAGATGCTCCGAGACCCCCTCGCTCCCCCGGCCCCCGCGCCCYGCGAAGTGACATTAGCGCTGGGTAATGATGTGTAAATGTGTCAGAACTGTGCCACCTAGTGACATCGCTGCCTCCTTCCCCGGGTGAAGTCACACTGCTCGCTCCGCAGCAAGCCCCAATATAATTAGCGTTAATTTGGTTTCTCGGTATCTGGCTGCGGCGCAGCTCCCCCGCTCAGCCGCTCTCCGGCTTCTCCTGAAGATTCCGCTCAGTGGAATGAGAGCTTCATTAAGGGATTTGTTTCTTCTGTTTCTGATTGCAAAAGATTTTTTTTTTTTCTTAAAGATATTTTGTAAAATGTGTCTTCTAGTCTAAACTGCAAAAAGGCTTCAGTAGGGAACGATTTATTATTAATGACGTGTGGGGTTTTTGATACCTAACAACTATTGCTGACTGGCAATTTCTGGACACTTTACCCCGACATTACACACTATAGATTCCTTACTATAAGAATTTATTTTCTTTCCACAAAGTTTCTATTTTCAAAAATTGTTGATTCTCTGTATCTGATTGCCAGTTCCTCCTATTGCAAAAGATTTTAAAGCTAAATTCCACGTTTTGTTTGGAAATATCCATTAAAACCATGGTGCATCCTGTAAAAAAATAAAGTGAAACTAAAGTAAGCTACTCTGGTTGATCTAAATCAGTTTTGGGGAATTGTTTTTTCTTATTTTATTGTTATTATTGTTCTTGTGTTTGTTAAGATTTTGTCCTTTTCTGTGAATGTAATGCAACAAAAATTTWAAAAACTAAATATATTTTTGGTTAAGAAAACTATTCCCTATCAACTTTCCTGCTAAAAGTCAGTGCCATCAATATTGAGGTATTCAGTATGGCCCTCCTCATTTTTGACACAGTGCAGTAGGGAGCAGAGAGACCAAAAGYCCAATTAATTAATCAAACAGAAAATTTAAAAGAAAAAGGTTTCACTTCTTTTTAAATCTTTTTTTTTAGGTTTTTGTTTGCTTTGCATAAAACTTAATCACATTGCATAAGTCATTGCATTGAGGTATTGTGGAGGCTTAAAGGACTTATAAAAGCAAAATCGTTCAAAGCCAACCATGTTTATCAAGGTTAATTAAAAAATCTTGAAATAATGGATAATCTACATTGGAAAGGACATCTGGAAGCCAATTCTTTGCTAAAGGTCAAAATGGCTGTCCTAAATTCATGTTTTCCTTCAGCAGGCAGCATTCAGTGTGAATGGTGATTACCTGAGATATCCCMAAATCTTGGTGTTTTCAATCTTTGATGCTTTTGAAACATCACCGTGTCCAGATTTCAGAGGGTCTCAATGCAAATATCAGGAATCATATCCCATAAAACTCAGCACTAATTTGTTGAATGTGTTAACCTAAAAGAAAATACATATTATAATTGAGTTAAAAAGCTTCCATTTAGGTAAGATATGTGCATTTAAATGCAGGCTTCTCCACAGGAGCTGGTCACCCTTGACTCCTTTTACAGTCATTGCAAAGCAATTGGCACTAGAAGTGATTCATCTCAGCTTAGAGTAGGTGCCTAAAATAGGTCAGATGAATCACACCCTGGTAGAATCTCTTTCTTTACAGACTGTAAAGGAAACCCAGGATTGACCTCTTTGCATTGCTCCCATTTTGAAATTTTAAAAACATTTCCTATTTTAAATTTGCTGCAGTTGAAATTGCTGAAACTGCATAAATACCACATCCTGCATCCTCAAAGTGTAAGTCTCTAAGTATCCAAACACTCTCATTGAAAAGATGGTTTATATTTAAAAAAATTAAAATGAATATATTGAATTGAAAGGTAGTACTGAGTTTAGCTGTATTGATACATGTGGTTGGTTAGTTTCATATTAAGGTCTTCCACTTGTTTTTTTTCAGTATCTATTCAACTGTTTTCTAAATAAGATGAAAATCTTTATCACCATTTTGGAGACATGGAAACTGTAGGACGGAGAGATCCAGGAATCACAGAAAAGAAGTTGGAAGGGTTGTCTGGAGGTCCACCTGAACAAATTGTCACAAATACAACACCATGTTCAGCCAGGGTTTTGTCCAAAAGGTCTTAAAATCTTCCAAGGCTGGAACTTCTATGATGTCTACAGTCCCCAATTCCAGTGCTGTGAAACCTCATCATGAAAATCAAGTTTCCCTGATATCCAGCCTGAACCTTCCAAGCTGCAATCCATGGTCGACAGCTTTACCTATAGAAAATGGAGAAATGTTTGCTGTGTTTGTAGCTACTTGTCAAGTCCATATGTGCTGGTTTTAGATCGCCCTTAGACTCTTTTTTGCCATCCTAAATTACAGCTGCCTCTGTAATGTCTCCTTGTTGGTAATTTTTTCCAAACCCTTTACAATTTAATTTCTCTGTGTATGACTGGAATTGGAGCCCCAGACCTGACTTCAGCAGGTGAATAAAATAGAACGGAACAGAACAGAATAGAAGAATAGAATAGAATAGAATAGAATAGAATAGAATAGAATAGAATAGAATAGAATAGAATAGAATAGAATAGAATAGAATATTTAAGTCAGAAGGAGCTTGCAATGATCACCCAGTTCAGCTCCCTGACCATGTCAGAGCTGACCAAAAATTAAAGCATGTTGTTAATGCCCTTGCCCAAATGTTGACAGGTTTGGGGCATCGACCATCCTGGAAGCCTGTTCYAGTGTTTGACCTSTCTCTTGGTAAASACAYGTTTCTCAATGTCCAGTYTAAACCAYCCCAGCTGCAGWTYTAAAWCATTCCCAGGCCTCCTGTCTCTGGAAATTAGGGAGAGGAGCTCATATCTGCCTACAGACTGCGCTGACTGGCTCACAGTTTTTTGGCTCCTCTTTTGTGTCTTTCTTGAGGATGGAAAAAAAATTAATCTTTTCCAGTCACCAGCACCTCTTCTCAGTAGCCACAATTGTTCATAAATGATAGACAGAGGCCTCACCCAGCCACATCAGCTGCCACTTTTCGTGTCCTCAAGAGGTCCTCTGAGTAGTTCCTTGTCTGTTCCTTCCTCATTCCAGTCTGCTCATCTCCCATCCAAGCTGTGTCAACACACTCAGAGGTCTGGAGCAGTCTGGACTTCTGAAAACTGATGCAGAGAAGGCCTGGTGCACTTCAGCCTTTTCTACTCTGCTGGTAATAAATCAGATTGCCTCCTGCACCCAGCAGTGGACTTGCATTTTCTCTGAATTTCATTCTGCCACTGGCACACCTGTGGATTCCCCCCTCTCTGCTATTACTCTTCTCTGTCTTAGTGCCAGCTGGGCTTTGGTCTTTTCCTTTCATCCCTAAGAGTACAAGCAAAGCTTTGATGTGCCTCCTTTGTTTCTCTTCCTTATTTTTGTTTTGTGTGTGCTCCCTTCCAGCATTTTAGTTCATCAAGAAGTTCCTTGATTAGCCAAGCAGCCCTGGTGAGGATCTTGCCCTTCCTGTGCACACAGAGGGTTTATTCCAGAGTTCTTTGGTGAGTTTCCTTTAAAACCATTGCAGCTCCCCACAGCAGCTCCACTTTCTCTGGCTGCTTGCGAGGGAGCTGATAGCACTTTTTACTGACATAATTTGTACTCCAGAATTCCACTGTTCTGACTCAGGGATCACCTTTTCAAGTCTTCCATCAGATGCCACAGCTTTGCTGAGTCATTGTTGTTCCAATTTTCATCTCTGGCCATGTTCACCACCAGTTCTTTGCAGCTGATGACCAGCAGGGCTAGCAGAGAACTGACTGTCCTTTCCAGTATTTAAATCACTAAATATTGTATCCCAAGGCCACCCAGAGCCAAGAATAGAATCTATTTTTATTTGGCTTTTTGTGTTGTCTTAAAAGAAAACGTTTCACAAAGCAAGCAATGTGGAGTTGGAAGTCTCTGAAAATGTGTTCCCATCTTTGAGCCTTATTTGCTGGAGAAGATGGTTTAAAAGAATCTTATCTTACTTGAGAAAAATAACTGTACATTTGCCAAGGTCAGCAAGATGCAAAGCAATTCGCTGAGAGCTATATTCTCCTCTCTGATCCATTCTGCCAATTTCCACTTCGTATTCAGCAATCTGTCCACACATGGGCCTCCTAAGGATGTCAGCAAGAATTCCACAACCACAAGAGAAGAGCTGGGCCCTGCAAAAGTTAGTTGCTCAAGTTAAAACCACCTCAGGGGAGCTTTGWCTCACTCATTTAGCTCCTTTGACTGATGCATTCGGTTTCTTTTGAAAAAAATTATATGTATTCACAAGATGCTATTTTGTCTGTCAGGACAGAAGAAGTGTAAATAAAAAAAACAAAAACATAGAGTTGGAATGGGTTGCTGGGATCAGAATCTTGCTCGCCCTTTAAAACAGGCAAGCAGATCACATGGTGCCTTTAAAACTTTATCAAGCCCCATCTTTAGCCAGATTTTAACCATGTCATAGTGGTCTCATTKAAACATTGTTCCAAAGTTTCATTTCTCTGTTTGCTGGAACCATTTTAGGCTGAACCTAATTTCCAGCCTAAAACGACTGCTTGTTTGGAAGCAGTTATTCCTTTGCCAGCATTGTCCGTTGGTTTAAATAGCTTTTCTCCCTTCTGCCTTCTCATTCTCTTCTCTCGTCTGTGAAGTTACTCCTTCAAAGCCTTTTCTGCAAAACTAATGCAGTCCTTCTCTTCTTGCCTCTTTCCATGTGCCAGTTCCCTTCTCCTTATTAGCTGCAGTGGCTTTTTTTTCCCATCTCTTCCAATATGAAATCTTTTAACTTGAGTGTATATGAATGACCTGTGTGAGGTGCATTTCTAAGTACAGGCAAATAATGA
>NW_026624653.1:25032-31492 GCF_030028575.1 Malurus melanocephalus | reverse complement strand
GGAGAGGAGAGGAGAGGAGAGGAGAGGAGAGGAGAGGAGAGGAGAGGAGAGGAGAGGAGAGGAACCTACAAGTCCATGTGCAAAAGGACTTGATTTTAGGTCTGCAGTCTTGGTTCTCCTTGGGATTTGTCTTAGTTTCCCTCCTTAGTACTGTGTTTGAATGAGATGTGAAACTTTTTGGATGTTGCTCTGCTTGAAGATACAGCTCTGATTCTGCAAAGATATAATTGTACAAAGATATAATGAACAATWGTAAAGTCTGCCTTCTCTCTCCTCTCCTGTTATCCAGCTGGTACAGACCCTAAATTGGGCATTTTAGAGAAGGAGAGAGAAGAAACTGTGATCAGCCAGCAAAAGAAGTCCCATCTTTCCCAAAGGAAGCTTCATTGCTGCAATCTATTGTTTCTTCTTCCTTCTTCCTTGTCTTTCATGAACTTCTGCCTTTACAGATCTTGCTGGTTTCTCCACACCCGCATCTCCCTTTGCATTCCCAGCTCCACTTGCTCCTACCTTCACCATGTCCCATCCCTGTCCCTCCCTTTATACCCTGAAATCATTGAGTTATTTAGGTCGGAAAATCCCTCTAAAACCATCCAGTCCAGCTGTTCTCCCAAAACTGCCATGATCACAGATAAACCATGTCCCCAAGTGCCACATTCACACAGCTTTTAAATCTCTCCAGGCATAGTGACTCCACCACAACCCTGGGCAGCCTTGTCCAATGCCTGACCCCCCTTTTGGCAAAGAAGTTGTTCCTAATATTCAATTTAAACCTCCTCTGGTGCAGCTTGAGGCAATTTCGTCTTGTTCTGTTGCTTGGCAGAGCCTTTCCAGCAAACAAAGGGGCAGGAGAACTGTCTGAAATCTTTCTGTGTCTCTTTTTGTGGCTTTTCCACCACTCTGGGAGACACAGCTACAGGTCACACAGAGAGTGAAGAAGAGCAGGAGGTGCTGTTTACATGTCAGAATAACTGATAGGAACATTCCTGTGACTACTTCAAAAGAACTTCTCATTCATTATCCTSATTATTAAATGCTTCAGTGCTGCTAAGGAGGAGGGCAGGTTAATTGGAAAAATGATGTTTAAACTTTATAAACAGTGCAAGCATGAAACTCATCATTTTAATAAATGTTATCATGTCTCCTGGATCTAATAGATCTTAATGGATGCATGCTATCGTTCAGTTTAATTTAAGAAACCATCCCTAGAGATGTTTTTTAAATCAATGAGAGACATGTTCTCAAACAGTGTTAGAAACATCTGATTTACCTACATCCTTGCTGCTGAACCAGTTTGCTGAATTAAGAAGAAGAATCTGCCACTTTACCTTCTCATATTTCAYGCTAAAAGAAATGGCAAGCTTTTTAGCCAATATATTAAAATATCAAGCCATCCATCAGTGCAGTTCAGTCACCTCTGAAGCAGTGGTGTAACAGTKCAGTGCAATGCTTCAAACAGGGACATGTTAACCAGATCCAAATAAATTATTGCATGAAATTAACACTTTTCTCTTCCTGAAAATAAAGTAAAGAGTGGGGTTTGTTTTGATGCTTCATTAGGATTAAAATGATAGCTAAGCATGACTTCAGGCTGTGCCCTTTAACCATTCACTGAGCATTTAGGAAATAAGATTTTCCATTTTCAAGCACGTGGCTCTGGCACCTGTTTAGGCTACTCAGATGATGAGCAGTGGACACCAGATGGATGAATTCACCTGAACAGGGTGTTTTCAGAAGAGAGACAAACTGAAAAATCTCAAGGGTCAGATGGGCAAAGCCAGACATCTTAACAAACAGGGCTTGTGGGCCAATCTCTGTTCTGTGAAGGGATTTTTTGCAGGGACTTGTGTATTTGAAGCCACCCAGTAAATCATTCCACAGGTACGGCAGAAATCAGGGTGATTCCACCTTTTCAGGACACTGAGCTGTGCCATAAACCAGCACAGAGCTGGTGAAAGAGTGTGAGTAAATCAGCTTGAAGATGTGACAACAAGTTAAATACACAGCCTGTTTGTTTTTCAATAAATCTGAAGTAAACCACAAATATGCTGAATCATCAGATCACAATCTGTGATCAGTTTCTGTATCCACATTTGTGGGGTGGTGGGTGGAAGCATTTACCTGTCTAAACATCAATCCCAGCATAAGCAGAAAAAAAAATTGTATTTTTCTCTAATTCGATGTTTAGCTATTGTTTTAGAAGGAAGAATGGGATGTTCTCTGGGTAATTTATAAAGAAAGGAAGATAAAAAAACCTTAAAAAAATGCAAAATCAAAGATCATCTTTCTTGAAAGAAGGCCTTGAGGAGAGCAGGTAAACTGCAATATGTGGAAGTTCAAGCATTCTTAGGAATCAGGCCTCAAAAAGCATGACCCCATTTTAAATCCTTAAATGAGGAGTAGATTCCATGATCCTTAATAGAGGAGTAGATTCTGGCCCATTTTATTTGCCTTCTGGTTTGTGAACCTTTAGTGTAGCCCATATAAAAATGACATCCTCAATCTTTTATTTGCAAATGGAARGGCTGAATAACTGATTCTTGTATAAAACATGTCTTTTCATGGTGCTTTGGACAGCAAGATTTTGGAGGATGGAAAGGAACCAGAGCTGTTAACACATGTGTCTCACTGTCATTTAAAATTACTCCTAGGTTCACAGTAGTACCACATTCATATAAGGTAATGCTTAAATAAAATTTTAAAAGTGGGAAAAGAAATCATTATTGGTTTTTATAGATAAGCCACCTTTTTTTGAGACAAAAATGTTGTAGAAGAGCACCTGAATGCTAAGAGTTAGAGAGTTTAGGGTAGTCATGTCCAAAAGTTCAAAGGACCCATCCATGGCTTTCCCAGCAGCTGAAAAAATGGTTTTACACTGCTCTGAAAATCAAAATTGACCTCTTTAAATTCAGAAACAAGGCATGAAGGTATCCTAAAGTAGTTGTCGCTGTTGAAAGCTCAGACTTGACAATGGACGTGCTCAACTCTTTGTTGTGGACAAAATAAAAATGGCTTTTTAAACTACAAAAAGCATTCCCTCCATGAGTTTCTGCGTTCAAAATATATAGGCAAGAGAATGAAAATTTCTGATCAGATTTTGAGATATGTGTTCATTTTTAATCGTACCTCTACTCCACAGTGTTTGTCCTGTTAATGTAACTGTTATGGAATAATGGTGATGGTTCACTTCATAGCAGATAAAGTGACTCTGCCRTTGCATAAGGAAGGAGTGGCCTGATCTGGCCAGTCTGGGCATCTGTGCTGAAATCTGTTTGGGATGACTTTTACTGCTCTCTGTGACCTTGCTGTGCCTGAACATATCGGCCATCTGAAYTCATCCCCAACCAACCTTCCACCACATGCCATGCCCTGGAAACGTGATGCACCATAACACCCTGCAAAATAATGGGCAAAAGCTGAGCTGGTTCAGCAGCAGGAAGTTACATTTAAAACTCAACAGAAAGGAAAATAAATGAGGAAACATCAGCAAAAAATCCTCCAGTCTTTAGCTTTGCTCTATTTTGATTCCTTTAGCACACTGAAGGAATAGTAGGGCTGAGCTCTGGAGAGCTCAGCATAAGCAGGGAAGGGAGAAGCTCTCCAGAGTTGATTCCTCACCTGATTCAGGTGCTTTATAGAACCAGTGGAAGCAATTTTCACGCAGGTTTATTTCCATTCCAGAAATGTCATTATGCCACAAGGGGGTAGGGGTGCTCTGTTTAAAACCTTGCAATGTTTTCCTACAGACCCAGCGTTTCAATGGGAACAGTGTTGGGGATTATAAAAAGCAACACAGATTGAATGTGCACAGACATTTTCTATACCATCTGCATTTCAACTATTGCTTTCCTTATAATTAACATCTGTTCATAGATATCAATCTGAGCAGCAAGGACGAAGTTATTTAAGAACAGTCTATCTTTCAGCCTGGCATGTTCCTGGGGATGGTTCTGGAGATGGAGAACGAGTTACCCCCAGGAAGGGGGATTTGGTTACAGGGAGCACCTTTCATTAATATAAACAGATTGCCAAGGGCTTGGCAGCACCAAAATGGACACAAATGGATCTCATCAGAGAAAGTGCCCCTCAAGCACACAAAAATTCAATAGCGTTGGTGGGGTTGGTGGGGTGGGAGTGCTCACTCACTCGCTGGGAAAAAAGAAAAACAGCCAAGAATACACACACAGATAAAAGGCCGTAGGTGATCCCTGAAGATGGATATTCCAGAGGAAAATTCGAGYATATGTTCCTCTTGAGTCATCCATTAAGAAGAAAACTTAAACTAATGTTTTAATTTCTTCATTTTGTTTCACTCAATATGAGCCTGAAAGACTTGGGAATTACGCGCTGGAAGAGGATGTGACACCTGGATATAGAGAGAATCCCGCCTTAGCTGCTCTCACTGCCCAGGAGATACAACCACAGCACACAGATTCAGGACAGGATGGAAAAACGCAGTTGAGAGACTGGGTAGATGTTTAAAAATTCCCAGAATTGCTGCTTGTTGACATGTTATTCCAGGGTTAATGGGATCCACCTGCAGCTCCCCCTTTACTCTGGCAAACAAACAGTTGAAAACCTTCAGTCCTTTTCCAGTGAGACATCACACACTGGATATTCCTCCAATCCTTTTGAGCCAACATTGTCCAAAGAATTTTGTCAGCCCTAATGGGTCATACACATCACAAGAATGAGATTTGTCTTTTCATATATCTTTTATTTGAAATCAAATTTAWTACCCTCCAGATTTTCTTGTTTTACAGCACTTTCTATAACTACTTCTTCTAGTCATGAAGAAAAAGCAAGCTTAATTTCTGACATTCTAAAGGGAATGAGTTGTATTTCCTRTGCTTCAAAATGTCCTTTATTTCTATTAAAAAAAAAAAAAAGAAAAAAACAAAATAAAAATATTTCATCAATACTAACATGAAGAGTGTTCTTTCCTTTTAGTTTTACATGACCACGRAAATCAATGTGGTTTTCATCCTTCAGAGGGAATGACATGTATTTTTCTTTTTCTCAAGTGGTTCTTAAACATTCATAACCTCACCTGCCTCTTCCAGGAGATAGATTTGTCTGTCCTATTGCCTTGGGGATAGTCTGGGGTGGAGAAGGGATGAGAATGGCTTTAGCAGGGATAGGAAATGAGGAATATTCAGACCAGTCGAGTTTTGTGGTAGACTGCAACCATGTCACCTAATCCATGTCACCTCAGTCCATGTCACCTGCAGGTTTTGCAGCCTGCTTCCCCAAAACTCTTCCCAAAAAACTCTCCTTGAGTGTGTAGTGACATGGGAAAAATGGGACCCTACTGCCAACCAAAATCTTTAATTTTTTTCCTCTTGGGCTCTGGGAGAATTCAGGCCATGGACTATTCACTGGGGAAATTCCTGGGAGATTGATTTGGTCCCAAGAAAGTGATTCTGCACGACATCAAAATGAAGCAAAACAACCTTATGGAAGTATAAATAAAAGCATCTCTTCTAGAAATTATTTTAGGAACTACTCTTTTAAAAATCTTTCTCAGGTTACAAAAATTCACTAATGAAATGCACAGAAGAATCACTTCCATTTAGAGGTGGAAGCTCTTTGTACATCTGTTTTGGACAAAATAATTGGCTTTAAAAAAATATTCCAGTMATTTAGTTAGTGAAAAGTGGATTTTACTTTCAGAAATTTTTTGTATTAAACCATCTAGTTTTTCCACCCTTAATTTGGGATGTATTATTTTTAGTGGAATTTTCTTTCTCTGCATGAGAAATTGGATTGTTTTGTCAACATTTCCCTGTCTAGATGCAAAGACTGAGCTAAAGTATAAAGACTGGAGATAAATAAGAGGAAGAAACATGAAAACCAGGTGATCCAAAATGTTAAACAGAAATTAGTGAGGAGAATTTTTAATGGATTTTTTTTAAAGTAAAAAAGTGTGAAAGCAGCTCTTCAACAAAAGCAAAAAATTCTTTTTGCAAATGTTGATGGCATTTGCTGGAGGGAAAATGTGAGGGAGAAAAATGAAACAGGGCATTGTCCATTCACCCCCATCCAAATTGTCTGGTATCCAGACCCTCTGCTTAGCATGAGCAGTTTTGTCCTGGAAAAAAATTAAAAAAAAAAAAAAAAAAAAAAAAAGAAAAAAAAAACAAGAAAAAAAAAAGACCAACAACTTCCAGCTATGCTCCAGGAGGAATTTCATATGGAGCTAACTAAGAGAAATCGGCATCTCAAAGCTGCTTTGGTCCTGCAGGCGAGTGGGGTAATAAGTGACAGATCCAGCGGGGCGGGAGGGGACGGAGCGGGAAGGGGAGGCAGGTGCTGCAGTCACTCTCCTCTCTGCCAGGAAACGCGGGAAGAATGCATGACCAATTCGGTTTCAGAGCAGAATACTCTCTTTAATGGACAGAAAACACTAACCTTTTATTTTTTCCCTTCCTCTCCCTCTCTTTTTTTTTTTTTTTTTTTT
>NW_026624653.1:22021-24999 GCF_030028575.1 Malurus melanocephalus | reverse complement strand
GATTTAACCCTTTGGAAGGACAAAGGACAAAGCTCACATCTCTGCACAACCTATTTTTACCCTTCCAAGAGTTTCCAAGTTACCTAAAATCCTGGACAAATGCACTGTTGTGTGAAAACAAAATAAACATCCTGAGAGGGTCAGATTATCTAAGTGAGATGAAATAAGGCTAAAACATCCAAAATATTCCACCTGTTGTTTTTTTTTTTTTCCGATTTGCTGCAAATCCAGGASGAATTGTTTGGCTCTGACAGGCACTGCTGGTATTTAATATTTTGTCTACAGGGGATCTTAAAGGAGGAGAATCTTCTGCAAAGAAGGGAAATTCTGAAGTGGTCCAACACCAAGGGAAAAGCTGAAATGAGCAGATTTTGGTACAACACTCAGTTTCAGTGCTGCTGACTGCAAGGAAGAAGGTGCATGATGCAGGATCAAACCTTGAAGGGGCTGAGGTCCACTAAATCATTTGGTTGTCCTCAATCCCAGTCACCATCAGTGATTTTGATTCCTCTCTTTCAGTGTCCCTGCCTGGGAATTTATATATTTTTTCCAGAAYATGTGCAGATTAGCGTTAACTTGTAGGGAACATGAAGGAGATACAACCACACCATAACATCCCAGCACCTTTATACACCAATAAAAAATACACCTTTATACACAAAAAAAATCCAAAAATTTAAGAATTTTTTCCTAGCTTGACTGTTAGTTCCTARATTCAGATTGAAGGGTTCTGAATATGCAACATGACGTAATACCATTATACAAAGGGTTTTGTTTTTTTCCCTGTGGTAAAACTCTACTTAATGGGAATGAAATATGTGGTCTGCATAAAATAAGTTTCCCCTCTACATCCTACAAATGCACACTGAAACTTATCCTTCCACCTACAGTGTACTCAGAGGTTCTCAATAGGTGAAAGAAAGCACCAAAACAAATAAAAATCACTGCAAGAAAAAGATTAATTTTACGACTCAGTAGTTTGAATTATAACCTGTGACAAACCTGAGGTATTTTAAACACAGGACAGAATGACTTCACTGGGATTTATTTTTTGAAAGCCCTTGATTCATACAAACTCCTGKTTTTTTTGGATTCTACAGTGATAGGAAAGAAAATATTTTCCTGTTTATGTGTGCACATGCACGTTTCTAATATAAATTATACAGTTTTGGTTTATGTGTGGGTAGGTATATGCATATGCATAGGCATATGTATAGCACAATTCACAGTTTTTAGGATTTYAAAAAATCAGTGGTTCATAGCCATGCTTTAAAACAAACTGGTTTGATTTYCCATCTTAAATAAAAAAAATAAAACAAAATGAGGAACTAATGAAATTAATGKTTGTTCAAATCAGGGGCAATTAAAAAGCACACATTTCTTTTCCTRGGGTATGAATTGTATTCAATGTTTGTAGCACAAGCCTGTAGGATAAATATTGTAATGGGTTTGCTGATTTGATACTAAAAGCAGAACAAAAYCCTACAGATGTAGCCTCATTTTTCTCCACACTCCAACTGCTCACATTTTTTTCAATTGCATATTTTGTACAGTTAAGAAAAAAAATCAGATTCTTTGTCTAGGAGAACCAATTTCTACCATGATAGGTACTTGCATATAATTACAGAAATTTTAGAAAGTGGAACAAAGAAACAGAAGACCAGTGACTGTGTTGTTTTGTTGTATTTGAGATTAAATTGACAGCTGATATCTTTCAACTTTTATGGGTTTTATCCCTTCAGTAAAAATCCCTGTAACTTTTGCACATTTTGTGCACCAAAGCCTGATATGCAAAAGCTCCGATTCTCACTGGCACCAGGAACAATTTAAAAGGCAATGAGACACCTAAAGATACGAATCACAGATCTAATAGAACTTTCAGAAGTACCTCAGTGCCTAGCTTCTGATTTTGGGTGCTTGAATATCTTGGGTAAAAGAAAATCCATCCAGATCTCCCAAATAATTTTAGGTACTTGTAACTACTGTAAAATCCCCCTTCTAGAAAACTGAATAATGGAAAGATACCATCAACCATCCACCAAAGACCATCATAATTTGTTGCTTCCCCCATGGRTTTCGTGCTTTAATAAAATCAGAGCAACTTCCTCTAAGTAATGTAGAAAATATCTTAGATCTCTTAAAACTATTCAGRCTCATGTTGACACAGGGATTTGACACAGGACCAGGTCTGCCGTGGCCAAATAAATTCCCATTTTTCAGCTAAATGGCAGGAACTGAAAGCAAGTGTGCTACTCCAGGTTTCACCTGGGAGCTGCCACACGTTGTGGTCACATCCCCAAATCCTGCTTGGGATGACCTGCTGCCCTGGGTTTGGCTGTCATCAATCCCAGATTTTTGGMATCTTAGTGGGACACATTAAAGGGAAATCTAAAAATTCAGAGGATAGTAAAGGGAAGAGATAAAGAGGCACCAGCAAAGTTGGTGTTTGGTATTGAAAGAAATAGAGGGTGAATCCTGGCGTGCCTTTCTCCATACAAGAGAGTTATGACAGCAAATTCACCTGTTTTCCAGATGAAAACTCAAGCACTGGTAAGCCCAAACATTTTCTCATAAGATCATGTAACTTCCCACCAACTCTGGACACAAGTTAAAGTAATCCAAATGAGAGGAARCTTGGAATTATTGAGGAAATGTTTTTCATTTTTATTATTATTGTAAAATGCCGATGACTCAAACTGGAGCTATTCCTGTGAAGATTGTTTCCAACATTTCAGCTTACCTTTCTAGCTGAAATTTTTGAGACCCAAAAAAKGTACTAAATGTCCATCTCTGAGGCTTCTAAAAAGAAAGGGGTGGGGGGGGTGTTTGCAAAATATATCCCTTTTATAAGAAGTGATTTTTGTGGCTTGGAATTTAGGTTGGTTTGAATTTTTACAAAAGATAGAATTAAAAGAAGAGAGGGAGAAAGAAGGGAAGGGAAGGGAAGGGAAGGGAAGGGAAGGGAAGGGAAGGGAAGG
>NW_026624653.1:12062-21851 GCF_030028575.1 Malurus melanocephalus | reverse complement strand
AAGGAAAGGAAAGGAAAGGAAAGGAAAGGAAAGGAAAGGAAAGGAAAGGAAAGGAAAGGAAAGGAAAGGAAAGGAAAGGAAAGGAAAGGAAAGGAGAAAGGGAAAGAAAGGAAAGGAGAAAGGGAAAGAAAGAAAATAGAAAAAAGCTGAATCAGTGTTGACAACTCAAACCTGAACAATTCAAAGTGATTTAGCTGTTCAGGAGTGGTGCCAGGACAGAGGTGAACCTCTGAAAGCAGCAGGTCCTGAGCTGCAGGAGTAGCTGATGCTTCAACCTGGGAGAACAAGGCAGGGAGTTAGAGGGACAACTCCTCTAGAGAAGACCCACAACTTCTTCTCCTAATGCCTCAAGAGTGACTGTCCTGGCCTATGGGATCACCATTTCCCCAAAACAAATCAGAAGTTCCCTGGGATTGGTAAAAACCTCATCTTAAGTCCCTCAGTCTCATTAACCTCATCCTTTGCTGTGAGAACACTGTTTGGGGGATCCAAATGGGGTCACCTGGWGATCCATCTCCAGCCCTAAAGGTGAATTTTTATCACCCAGAGCTGTGACAGCTGTCTTAGCGTGTGTCCTGCTCCTTCCTCCTGCCCTGCTCAGCACTAATCCTCTCCAGAGCCTTAACTGGAKGGGTGCCCTTCATGATCCAAAGCCCACTTGCAATAGCAACGATCAAAATGACTTTATCTTGCCTTAAATAATCTCACATGGGTTCTCACAATCCAGCTCTGTTTTCATTGTTCCAATCCATAATATCAGGCCGGAGCAACTCCTCAACAAAGCTGCTCTTTCCTGACCCCTTGACATCTTGGGCAAGGAATATAATGACCTCCATTGATTCAGCTGCTGGTAGCAAGAGTGAAAGGGAAGAGGTTTCCCATTTCCTCCCCAGCGAGGCTTCTACGTCGGTGGAATTGTTAAARGATTTTGTTTTCTGTCCAAGAGAGTCTTTTGCTGGTGCCAGGGTTGCGTGCRGGAATAAAAACAAGGAACAGAGGAGAGGGGGAGACAGAGGGGAGGATTTGCTCCGTGCAGGATGTCCGTCTGTTTGGGGACAGAGAGAGCTGGAAGGAATCTTGTTCTGTAGAATGGCTGCAACAAACACAGGCTACAAGGCAAGAGTGCAGCACAGGGAGAGCAAATTTGCCRCTCAGTCTGAAAATTCAAGGTTTGCTCTGGGGATTAAATAGAGATGGAAATCGAATCCAAAACCTTTCATGGCAGAGTTGGAAGAACGAGCACTCTTCAGGTTGATGTACAGGGGGTTTGGAGATGGAACTCTTGATAAAAAGATCTCTTAATTGAGTGAAGAATCTCTCTAAAAGGTTCTAGAAGCTGCTCAGACCCATCTGTGCTGTCACCCCTCTAGGTCACATCACCAGCAGCAATCACACCCAACTTCTGCACCCTCACAACCCCCTTGTGAGCACAACTCACGTTCAGGTAACAGATTTGGTGGAAAGGAAGAAAGATGAATAAAACATAACTATTGGAGGAGCTGGGGATAGTCTCACTTTATATGTTTTAGCAGCTAAAAATAAAACCACATTAAAATAAGCGATGTATTTTTCTAGCCTTTTAAAGGAAGTGTCAGACAGACTGAATGAAATAAGGGAATTTTGCTATAAATGCAAAGCAGGTCCACAGTTTTAAATTTTTCTTCCTTTTATTTTTTTTTTTTTTTTTTTTTTTTTTTTTTTTTTGGTTTGTTTTTATAGCTCTGCTTTTAAGGGGTACGTAGGAATACCTGAGAAGATCAAAAGGCCTCTACAGCCTCCTCCAAATGTTTAGCAAACAAAGTGTAACTGGAAAGAATTTCTACTTCCTTTACTCTTTGTTTTTTTTCATTACTTTKTCTCCTGCTCAGTAATGATAGGTACTTATGCATTCCATAGTGTAGTTTTACAAGGATATCTTCACTGGGTTTTTTCTATTATCTCATAGTAACTAAAACACACCAATAGGGGTATCTGTGATGAGAAACACAATGTGCAGTGTAAAAACACATCTAGAGAGGTGTGCACAGG
The DNA here is from genome assembly GCF_030028575.1 of Malurus melanocephalus. NCBI lineage: Eukaryota > Metazoa > Chordata > Aves > Passeriformes > Maluridae > Malurus > Malurus melanocephalus. The sequence goes on along the minus strand of NW_026624653.1, from coordinate 19,823 downwards.
AGGAAAGGAGGAGCATCTTCCTTGACTGCTGTGAAATGCAGAATAATAAAATTTTGGGATAACAAAATCATGGAATGGTTTGTGTTAGGAGGGACATTAAGGATCACCCAGTTCCAACCTCCCGCCATGAACAGGGACTCCTTCCKCTATCCCAGGCTGATCCAAACCTCATCCAACCTGGCCTTGGACAMTTCCAGGGRTCCAGGGGCAGCCACAGCTTCTCTGGGCACCCTGTGCCAGGGCCTCCCCACCCTCACAGGGAATAATCTCTTCCTCATATCTAATCTTAACCTGCTTTTCCAGTTTAAAACCATTCTGCACAAGATAAAATTGGACAAAGTTAAATCCAATGAGTATCATTAGAGGTTTTTATGGTTTTAGCTCATGAGATGCTTTGAGACTTGAGACATTTCTTCCTGCGTTGGGATGGGATTATTTTTAAAGTCTGGGTGTTTCTGCAGCCTGGAGAAGCTGCACAGCCCTGCAGTAATGCAATCAATACAAGTTAAAGCCAGTGTGAAACATTATGTGTTTGTGAGTCAATTAGATTCATCCACCAGAGGTCATTAGATGATCAAATGACACTTTCCTACTGTCTTTACAAGTAAAGATATCAACATTCTGTGCTATAAAAAATGCATTCTCATTAATAATAAAAACCTTTAAGGAGAAATAAAAGTGTTATGAAGTAAATTATCACATGGTGAAGTTCATGATTTGAAATAGCTTTGATAAGAAAACAAAAATAGGTTCTGAATAATATTACAAAGAGAAATTAGAATTCTCATGAATTCTTATTYTAAAATGATGGGAGATGCTTAAAAGGTAAGTTTGACTCTCCATTATTCAAATGACATATTTCTAATTGTATGGTCTGAATGGCATAAACTCTGCCAAGAATGGCCCRTGACTGTATAAAATATGAGATAATATGAGAGAGGTGCCTAATTGTGCCCGTAATGAGGTGGAATGAATCTCCCAGGCTTTCATTGCAWACCTTTACACCAATGGGAAACAGAAGTCCTTCTGCCAAATAAAATGAAATAGATTTAGAAATAGAGAAAATGTTTCTATTTTTTACCCTGTCTGATATCTCCCCATCCTCACTTTGACTTTTTCCTTCCCTTAGTTTCTCTACTTGTGATAGAACCTTTTTCTTTCTCCTCAAATACTCTCTTATTTCATTTCACATATCACCCAAATGTAATATATCCTTGTGTTCTGGCTTATGCTCTTCASCTCCTCCATTTCTCATTTTGTCTTTACAGTTTTATTAATTTGGGGCCTGCTCTTGCAGTCACTGTGGAAAGAAATGAGCTTCATGCAGGATCAGTAAAGTCTCTGAGGATTTCAGGTCTTCTGGGATCATTTGGGATTGCTTCCCAGTTACAGCTGTCCTCTTCAGTATATTGAAATTGGCAGAAGATAATAAGAGATATTTGTGATGGAGAAATTCTTAATCTATCAATTATCTACTTTTTATGTACTTTTTTTATCCAGGTTTTCCCCAATATGTTCTCCATCCTTTCCYTTCTCACTAAGTACCAGGTACATTGTTCCCAACTGAAGAAATATATATATATATATTTTAATATTTTAATCAAAGGGTGAAGTCAAAGCTGCTCAGAGGTCTCTGACAGCTGCGATTTGGATTTGTAGCCAGATCTTAGGCAGTGAAAATGAGCTGAGTGCCTCCTCTGTCCCAGGAAAATGAATGATACTGGCACTTGGGATCTCCATCTTGCCTGAGAGATCATGGTTCTTCTGGAGCYTCATTTGGGAGTTTAGATAGAAATGTCAAATTTTAGCCACTTYAGCCTGGATCATTCTTCACTTTTAATCTCCATGTGTCATCCAATCTCCTACAGGGATTGAAACTATCCGGGTACAGGGTCCCATCTGTTGCTGAACAWAGAAGTCACTGATTTTGCAGAGCAGAGAACAGAAATTCTGGGAAGGRATGGGAGGCCAGAGCATGCTGAGGTTTCATACAGAAAAATGATCCTGTGGTGTCAAAGGATTATGTGAAGGAGAGCTCTGGGACTGAAAATCTGGYATCTTCTGGTGGGCTCCTGGAATTTCTATGATAGACTTGGATTCCTTGCACAGTGAAAGTAAACCTACKAGAAGAAAGTGRAATYATCTSAWTTACCTTCACARTTCCTCCAGAAGGWGTCCTTGATCCCCAAATGTGTGGGWTACCACYRACAGAAGAGATGCAAGTCCACCTAGAATATCACATTTAAATTAAAGAACAATGGGAAAAACTAAAATAAAACATGGAGGGGGGAACGGGAGATTGAAGGCTGGAGGTGAGGGAAAAAGCAACTCAGGATTCTGTAATTTAAACTTTTATTCGTTTAAATGTATAAAAGCAGGGGGAGGGAAATATGTATCTCCTTAATGGCTAGCCATGACTGGGACTACTGGTGAGAAGTTTAGGATCATGAACAGTCCCATCAGCTGCAGGAGAATGATTTTAATTAGCTGTATCTATTCCTGGTAACAGTGAGTTGAGCTGAGCATGATGTGAGAAACAAAAAAAATATTGCATGCATGTATACATATRTTATGTGGTTTAAATTAGGCAGAATCTTGAATTTTTGGAATCACTGAATTGTTAAGGTTGGAAAATACCACTAAAATTAACGAGTTCAACCATTAACCCAGCACTGCCAAGGCCACCCYTRACCCATGTCCCCAAATGCCACATCCACACYTATTTTGAGCATTTCCAGGGATGGTGACTCTACCCTGGGYAGCCTGTTCCAGTGCCTGAATTTTTCATTACCCACCCAAACTGTTCATGTACACTTTTGCTTTCCCAATCACAAAGAGTCACTGCTCTTTCCCTTCAAATTTGGCTGCAAACTGACAAATTCAGGAATGATCAATTYAGATTTTGTCCCCTGTAACCTCTTAGCAGTGAGTGCCTGCAGCAATGAGCCTTCCTCAGTGCATGTCCAGGCAGTCTGGACTGTTTYCTCTATTTTTGAGCATTCCTTAATCTGTTTGCCTTCATCTTGTTACTGTACAGAGAGCTGAAGATCTGCTCTCTGTAGTTTTAATCAGTGTCTAAGAAAAAAAAAATAAAGTTTATAAAATATGATCATCTTTAAACTTTAAACTAAACTCAGCTCTTACAGTAAAGGCTCATTTCTGCCTCCAGCCGATACTAAAACTGCTCAGTGAACATAATAAAACATTTCTATTTTTGCCTCCTAAAGGTGCAATTATAGCARAACTTCACTAATTGCAGCTTCCCTGGTCTGCACAGTTTGTGGTGGACTCACACCCTCCCTCAACTTTCTCTTCTACCCCCATGACAACCCCAGCTCTCCCCACTCCTCTGTGGGTACTCAAAGATGATCTTTCCAAATACTCTACTAGAGAGTGTAGTGCTTCTGGGTGTAGTAACTACTCAGAATATGATAACCTGGCCTGGCTCACTTGAAGTTTAACAGGTAGTTTGCACTCTGAACATGGATTAAGTTTTCAGAATTGRATCTTYYAAAAATACAGAAYGTAGCAGTAAAACTCTAATCTCAGAATCTCACACACTGTTTGACAGTATCATGTTCTCCACTGACCAGATTCTAACTGGAGTCAGAGTAAATTATTTCAGAAGGAGCTTGCAAAGTGGATGGTTTTAAGATGAATCTCTTACAATAGGTATGGGATATTTGTTTATCTGTGTATTTCTGGCTTGTTGGTTGCACATTATTTTTTGGTTGGTTTCCACATTGAAAAAAAAAAAAGAAAAAAAGAGGGTTAAACCAAAATCTCACCTCACTCTAATGAGCTCTCTTGAGACCTCCAGAAATGTGTGTTATGTCATTTTAATGGGGCACAGCAATTTGCTGTATCAGAATAATGAAACATAGAGTCCTAAGGCTGGAAGGGACCTCGAGAGGTCACCTCTTGCATGGCCCAGCCCTAGGGCAGGATCAGCCCTACCTGTGTTGTTTCTCAGAGCTCATCCTCTAACCTGTTTGTAAAAGGCCTTTAATGAAGGAGATGCCACAGAAGGTCTGGTTTGAACACCATCACACAGCATTATTTCATCCTGAACAACACATAAGTGAATTTTTTAAATAAAACATGCAAGCTGAAGCCAAAGAAGACGTGTGCAATTTTAATGTTGTGGGTACATGGGGGAAAAAAAAAAGAAAAAAAAGATAAAAAATAGGATTGTCAAATCCAGGAAAATATTAAGTACTCATCCAAATAATCTAATTACTGGTGAATGAAACTGATGATGGACTGTTAGAATTGCTCTAAGTGCAATTTGACATAAACAGTGTTTATGGAAATGAAGTTTWTCATTGAAACACAGAATGGTTTGGGTTGGAAGGGACCTTGAAGAACCCTCTAATTYGAACCCCCTGCCATGGGCAGGGACACCTTTCATAGACCAGGTTGCTCCAAACTCCATCCAACCTGGCCTTGGACACCTCCAGACATGGGTCATCCATAACTGAGCCCTACATATGCACAGGTATTTTACTGCAGTAATGGAAAGTGACACCAGATGMCATGAATTAATTACATGTAAAATGCCTTCTTTTGTTAATTAAACAGTTTTATCTTTAAAACTCATTGGAAAGTCTCCTTTCAACCYTTTCTTCAAAAAYAAAASACAAATATATGTGCCTGATTTRCYTTATTTATACACCCTTATTTATRAACTCCTTATTTATACAGCARTTTTTATRTTTTKATTWCTTATAGTCATATTTGTTCACTCTRTTTACATCCTTTCCATTCTTCTCTATTTTCAAAAAGGATTAAAACTGAAGTCCAGCTGAGGATGAAGGAATCCTGGGGACTCCTGTAGTCATGTCAAATGTGCAGGGTTATGTTTTCTCCGTTTCTCTTTGTAGGTAGCAGTCTCATTTTACCAACATTTTCATTAGCAACAAATTGATTGGGTTATTTATTTTGCCCTTGAAAAGCTTAAATAGTCATGATTGTCCTTAGTCCCATTGGTGGTGTATTGATACAGGCTATTTCCCATCTGCTTGTTCCCCTCTCCCTGCTAACAGTTTTCCTATTTACTCTACCTCGTGTCTGGTCTTTAAATATTAAAGATACTCCCCCCTTGCCCTTAAACCTYCATTTGCTATTTTCACCTGAACAAGCTTTATTTCATGCCTTTSAGAATGCTTAATTCTGTGGCCCGTATAATAAACAACATTGAGAGATGCCAGAAGATCCATCCTTTTCTGGGAGAGGTTACATTTGTCTCTCCCACTCTGTTTTGGTTTTTTTTTTTTTTTCCTGGTTAGATTCAGCTTAGGGAAATCAGTCTTCCTCCAGGCAGGCAGGGTAAGRCTGAGGAGTGAGGAGCACATCCTGCCTGCAAAATCACAAGCAGAATTAGGTCAGGAGGCCACGTGCACCCAGGCAAGCATTGGTTTTAGCTCTGCGATCAATTCAGCATCATCCACCCGCACTGGGATTATTACAGCTCTGTGCTGGGGATGAAGGACTGGAATTTCAAACTGCTTCCGTGCAGGGAAGGATGAACTGCTCCCTGGCAATGTGACTCATGAGTTTATCACATGAGGTGGGTGTGGGCTCCAGCCCCTCTTCAAAGGATCCTTTATTTGGCATTAAAAGGTTATTTCATATAACAGAGAGACAGTTCTGGGAGCAAGGGCTGGAGCAAAGACCTCTGTGCTGAAAATGTCATTCCCTGGTGCAAAAACTTTCATTCCCTCTGCATTTCTGAGTKAGCAGGGTAAAAAGCGAGAACTGAGCTTTTCTGTGATGTTTGAAGGAGGAAACTCCTACTTTTAGCACATCTTTTTAAAAACACATTTGAGGTGTTGGCTACTGATATTGGCTACTGGCAACTGGAACTGTTTTGCCAGCAGTGAAATTCTCTTGGGAGCGTGAAGTGGGGTGCACCTTCAAGGACTTTCACTGTGGGATTGAAAGGGCCAGGGTCTGTATGGACAAGATGTGGGGTCTTTTGGGGAGAGAAGGAAGGCAGAGTGAGGCGAAAAGGAGAAAGGGCAGTTTACAGGAAGGCAGGAAAGGTAAAATGAAATCCTCATTTACCTGTTAACACAGACACAGCCCTGATGTATCTCTCTTCAGAAGCATCCTTGCCCAAGGCAGGGGTTTGGARCTAAATGWTTTTTTCCRACCCAAACWAYCCTGTGATTCCATGATGAACATTTCTGTGCAAAAAATATGAGGATAAAGAATTTAATCTCTTCTTYGACTAAGTTTAGGGGTAATTAAATTTCACAGGGATGTGTGGTGTCTCTCACACTTCAACACAATTTCTCTGAAATTTCTGCAATTTGGGACTGGAGTTTCCTGGGTCATCCCAATACAGGGACTCAAGAAAGCATCAAGAAGGTGTGTCAGGGGAACTTTAGACAGGATRTTAGGGAAARATTCTTCCCCAGAGGGTGGTGGGGCACTGAACAGGCTCCCCAGGGAATGGTCAYGGYCCCAAGGCTGCCAGAGCTCCAGGAGTAYTTGCACAGCTCTCTCAGACACAGAGTGGGATTTTTGGAATTGTCCTGTACATGGCCAGGAGTGGAGCTCAATGACCCTTGGRGGTCCCTTCCAGCTTTCTATGATTCTTTAAAGGGTCAAAGCATGAACAATTTGTGTTAAAGAAATGCATTTTTTTCCTTTCAGGATTTTCAAAACCATCACATTGCAAAGGTGAGACATGATGTATTCAGTTTCATCACTGCTCTCTTTTTCAAGGCACTCCTGTTACAGAAATATAATAACAATAACAATAATAACAATAATAATAACAACAACAATAACTGTAATAATTCTTATTATTCAAGAATAAATTGAAGCAGAAATTAAACTTGCTTGGTGCAGGGCTGCACTTGACTCCAGGCAGACAAGAAAGAAGACCCTTAATGCTGACACCAAAACCATCTCTCTTCCCTGCTAAATCTGAAGCCTGGAGCTGCTGAAAGATATTTACACCTATTTGAAGAGAAGCAATCTCTTATCACCATGTGATGATGGATAGTAAATAATTATAACCATATGTGATAAGAATGTCTTCCTATATATAAATATATATGTATATACCTCTATATACCTACAGGGTACATATATACCTATATGATTCCTAATTTCTTACATGTAGTATCTGTATAGTACTTCAAATCTTACACAAAAATCTGTGTATTTCTGTGTCTTTAAATGCATATTGTGAGTGGATAAATATAGATATATGTGCAGATCTATATATATCTATATACCTGCAACTATCCAGCTATAAATATATACACTCTGTGGCAGACACACRTACGCAATTTGCATATTAACAACAGATTCCACTCTGTGAAACATCTGTGTAAACACTGAGTTRCTTACTGACCTCACTGGGAAGGCAGAGAACGAACTCTGGCCAAATATATTCAACAGACACGAAAAAAACCCAAAATGACAGGTCTAAATTCAGCACCATTAAAATACAAAAACCGGGGGGGGTTAAAAGAAGTCAGATGGTCGGCACCAGAGCTGGGTTATGTATTATGCATGTGCTTCGTACGGTTCTGTGTATCGGTGGATTGGTATCCAAAGAAATAAGTTAAAGTTGTGACCTGTCTGCTTTTGATTTACTGGGGTCAAAGAGAGCGGATACCTCTTCTTCACGGAGAGTTAYATATGTAAATCACTGCCCAGATAAGCCAAGTGTGGGCAGTACCTCCTTGTTACTTGGGAAAAAAATTCCTGGTTGGCTCCTGATTGCTGCTGCTTTGATACAAA
>NW_026624653.1:0-11897 GCF_030028575.1 Malurus melanocephalus | reverse complement strand
ATCCTCCTGAGCCAGGGCATTGCTAAAAGGGACAGAGAACGAGCTCCATGTGAGTGTCAGCCGAATTCTCGGAACAGCTCTGCAGTGAATGAGAGTCCTGGGAAGTGTTTGCAGCCTGACACACACACCAAAAAAAAAAAAAAAAAAAAAAAAAAAAAAAAAAAAAAAAAAAAAAAAAAAAAAAAAAAAAAAAAAAAAAAAGGGGTTGGTATCTGGGCCAGAGGGTGAGAGCTGTTACATGTGTCCCTGTCTCCTGCTGCTTGGGGCCACCGGAGTTCAGGGAATAACAATAAAGAATTAGAGAGCAAGAGGCACGTGTGCTGCAGCTGATTCCGCCTGCTCCGAGCTGAGCCATTCGTCGTGCCCCGTGCAAATGAGTTATCGGGACCCAGCAGATGGGACTCCGGGTGTGCATGTGCCTGGCAGACAAGGGGACTTTGGTGTCACTTAACTTCTGCTTTATTGTCACAGCGCCTCTTTCTATGGGATCGTCTCACTCATGGCTTTTTAAATATGTCAGGCTTTTCGCTGGAGAAGTAGATGTGAGAGCTGAAAGAAGAAAACAAACAAACAAAAAAAAGCCCGAGCAGCGAACGTTAACCAGACGCTGGTAATTGCATTTACTGTGACACTTTTGGCATTTCCTCTTCTTATAAGGGGAAAGCTACATCTAAAGTGACAGTGGGAAATAAAGAAAGGGTTTAAGTGTTGATCTTTTGTTTTAATGGTGGCTGTGGTGGAAAGATGCAAGGCAGAGCCTGTGGGTGTCACTGGAAGWACTACAAGCAGTTCAGACTCAAACCAGAATAAAGAAATAATGTGGGATTAATTCTTTCAGCATTAGTTAGGCAGAAGTAAAATAATCAGATAGMTATTGGGAAGGAATTATTCCCYGTGAGGGTGGGCAGGTCCTGGCACAGGTTGCCCAGAGAAGCTCTGGATGCCCCTGGATCCCTGGAATTGTTCAAGGGCAGGTTGGATGGGGCTTGGAGCAACCTGGGATRGTGGAAGGTGTCCCTGCACAYGGTAGGGAGTAGAATTGGATATTTTTGAGGTCTCTTCGAGCCCAAACAATTCCACAGTTCCATGATCCAAGCTAAGCTGGTTGTTCTCTGCAGTCATGGAAGACACAGGGACAGAAGAGTTCAGTGCTCTATGGAGGCAGCTCTCCCTCTCACATCTGGTTTTGAAGTGAAGCTGTGAGCTCAGGCCACTGTACATCCCAAACTTCAGGGAGAAAGGAGTCACATTTGGCGGTGGATCCTGTTTGAGTCAGGTTATCAGCCAAGTTTTCTTTTTCTGTCAGCAGGATGAGCCCTGGGAACAAAGGCCAGGAGCAGTGGGCACCGTGGCACATGCCTGTGAACACTTTTATTGGAGTTAATGGTGCCACTTGCAGATTGAAAGGCTTCAGGAGCTCGAACATGTGCACATTCCCATGGGATTTGTGTCCATCCTGAGAAAAACTGCCCTTGTGTCAGGATTACAGGGGAACAAGGCATTAGCATAGCAGGGCAGTGAATAAACAGAAGGGGGTTGAAAATTTTCAACAAAATCTTTGGACGGGGTTGGCTGTTTGTTGAATCCACAGGTTCTCTCAGGAGAAAAAATATTTTAGCTATTTTAATGCAAAACAAAAATGAGAGGATAGTAGGGATGTCAAGAAGTACAAAAATAGCCCACTTGGACACTGCTAAATTATTTATTCAGGGTTTTTTTTCTGGTCAGCAGACATTTTCAGTTTTGACTTTTAAAGCAATTTATAGTAAAAGGAAAGACTGAAAAGAGGAAATAATTTAGTTTTATTAAAATTAAACTGTTAAACACATAAATGCATATCCATTCCTGGAATCATTAGAATTGTTTTTTTTTTTTTCCCAAAAAATTTCAGAGGGGTCAAAGGCTTATGGGCTTTTKTAGCCATCTGAAGATTTGGCCAGGTTAACAACCAGGCAGGTCAGGAACTTCACTATATCCATGGATTAAAGYAATTGAGCAGAGTGAATTAGTACTGGTTTGGTGTTTGATAGATACATGGGCATAATTGTATACGTATGTGGTGCCAGGTTGGGCAAAAAGAAAAAAAAAAGTATATTATAAAATAAAATATGAAATAAAAAATAAAAAAAAAAGAAATTAAAAAAAAAATAAGGATACCTTGCATCATTCAAGCCACTTCCCAGAACACTTCCTGAGAAAATGTCCATCTACTCAAAGTAGCTAATCTTCCCTCTGAAGCAGTTTCAAAACATATTCTTCACACCATTGTAATTATTCATACTATCTACCCTCTTTTCATATCAACTTCTGCAGGAAAAGGAAATGGTTATTTCTTTGTGGCTAAACGTGCAAACTCATCCTATTATAAAAGTACTGGTTCTACCCTATCTGCTTTGGAAAATTAGTTTGGTTGGCAAATTGTTGCATTTATTCTCAGGATCAAGAGAATCATCTAAATTTGAAGAAAGCACAGACTTTTTCCTTTTTCAGTTTTATTAAAAATTACCTTGAATATTGTATTTACTTCTCTTATCTCCATTTCTTTAGCCCTAAGGAGGAATATCATCAGTTTGATTCTAATAATGCCTAGTGGGTCTGCTGTAAAAACTCTTTGTAAAAATGATCTCTCTACCCAAAAGACAGCAGCTTAAAAAGGAGAAGCAGATAAAGTGTGATTAGAGCTGGTTCTCTTTTTCCTGAAATATAAACAAACCTTGATATCAAAAGCCACCTTCTTCTTAAAATGCTGACTTGTTGGAGCAATCCTATTTAAATCCTCATGGAAGGCATTATCAGAATATTTTATAAAATTTTGTAGCATATTGAAAAGCAACTGTCAAGAGATTTTTTTTTTTTTTTTGGGGGGGGCTTTTTGGGAAAGAGAGAGTTCCAATGGACAATTAAAATTGTATTCCCCATCCCTGGAAGTGTCCAAGGCCAGGCTGGATGGGGCTCTGAGCAACCTGGAATAGTGGAGGATGTTTCTGCCCATGGCAGGGAGTTGGAACTGGATGATCTTTAAGATCTTTTCCAACTCAAACCTTCCTGTGATTCTATGATGATTCTCTGAAAATTGTGTCTCACCCTTAGTGAGACAATAAAAACAACAATAGAAGAATATAAGGAAAATTCTCTTTTCCCTTATCCTAGGACAAGGAAGAAAGAAACATTAACTTAATATGGTCAGTCAAGATGTGGGACATCTTGGTAGTTTTCCTTTCCTTTTACCTAAAAATCAGTAACTTAGTGTTGCCAGCGATGCTTGAGGGGTCACCAGTTGAACCTGGAGTGACAAATCCTCACTTTTCCGTGTCTGCATTAAATGGTCCCATTCAGGATGACCTGATGACCCTGATACTCAGTTTCCCTGCACCTTTACCTGCCACTAACTCCCATCTTGCAGATGGGGACAGTGCTGTGCTCCCTAATTATGAGCATGAATGAACCCAAGGGAAGTGTAGCACCATTTAACTGCAGAGAAATGCTTAGCTCTGACAGCTCATTAAAGAAAGCACCATCTTTAAAGGAACTGATGCAAAAGAGAACATATGAAACTTAACCCTGAGGTGGATTTGGCAAGGCAGAGCAATGCCAAATGTCCTTTATGGATTGCAGTAGGAATCTGTGGGCTGCACTAAATGCCAGGTCAGGTGTGTGGAGTCTGTGATGTGCTCGCAGTGGAGGGCAACCGGATTACGCAGAAACATTAAATAAACTGGAATTTCTCTGAGTAAGGACAAAGCTGGTGGAGAGGAACATTAGGACACAGTAGGTCAGACAAATGATAAAGAAATTATGAAACTAAATATGCACTTGTATCAAAGGTCCTCCTGATATTTCACTGGTCTGTTGAGTAACTTTGGGCAAGACACTTTAATAGATGAAATCACATGGCTTTACATGAGACTTCTTGACCCAAGTCATGTAGGTCATTCTGAAAATTCTCCTTTCACATCTTTCTGTCTGATTTCCCAACCATTTAAACAAATGTCTAGGTATCTGGTTTCCTTACAGTGTTCTATTGTTTGGGTTTAGGATTGGTTTTCTTATGCTTGTGATGGAGTTTAAAATCCAAATTTGTCATTTTTTTTTATAAAATAAAGACCACTTTACATGAAAAAAATTGCTAAGAAAAGGGATATAAATGTTTTAATCCAATAATGTTAAAATAGCATGTTTTGACTCTTCAATTTCAATATTAATCCCTCTTTTTTCTCTTTTTATTTATTTTTTTTAATTACAAAATGAGAATTTGTAACCATTATCATTCCATTTAGAAAAAAAAAGTAATTAAAATTCATGTGATGAATAAGATTGTCCTTTAGGAGAGAACAACCAAGCAAATATCTGAGCTGACCCAGAAGCTACACAGTTGAATTAAACACTTCACAACTTTGTCAGGCACTAAAACTCAGTTTTGTCTACTGTTAAAACCTTTAGAGTGTCTCCTGGGCATCTGGAACTATTCCCCAAAATGTTTGGGGCTGGCTCAGGAGGTGGAACTGCTCATGGATCCTTCCCATGGGAATTCTGGTTATGGTCATCCAGGGTTTCAGAGTTTCAGAAGATTAAATAGTTTGGTGCAGGATTTTCCATGCCAGCTGGTCCCAGTACTAGAAAACCGTCTGAAGTGTGTCAAAGTAGCAGCACCAAAATTATTTTGGAAGCTTTGTGTGCTGTCATAATTGCACTGGGAATTTGGACTGCTTTCCATCCTGCAATCCTCCCAACTCTCAGCACACACTCATTGAGGCACAAAGCAATGCAGGCCTGGCCAAAGGTCATTGTCAGTGATCTGTGCTCGAAGGCATCAAGTGATAAATTTTGATTTCAACTTAATTTTACTGCCTTGCAATAGCTTTTTCTTCCCTCCAACTTGATTTCTCTGCAATTAAATTCAGAGTTCTCCATGATGAGATGGTCATGACAATCATGTGTCCCTCCTGTATCCTCATTTTCACAGAGATAGTATTTAAGCCCTAACCGATGTTATTTTCTACCCTATTCACAATCAATATTTTACCTTTGAATACCCAGCATCTTATCCAGCAACTACTTGCACTTTTCTAAAAAAGTTAAAGTTTTAACTTTAAAAGGGCTCTTGGAGATAAACTCCATGTTCTAATTATGCATTGTCACTGGCTTTTATTTTGCCAACTTGATTTTTAATCTCTTTTTCTCACTGAGTGACTTAAGTTGAAGTTTTTTAGAGACTTTCTCCAGGCAACTGGGTGTTTTACAGATGTACTTTGTGTTTCATTTTGTGTGTAAATGCCCAAACATACAGAGTGGCTGAACATCACATACACACACATATTTATATTTCCTAAGGTGTAAATAATATATTTGATTTGAATATATTAATATATATATAGATAATATATTAGTATCCATACCATGGATGGATGGCAGGGTTCAGACAGACATAGATATGACCATAAAAGTATTTTATACATTACTGTAGAATATGTAATTTCCAGGTATTAGACTCAAAATCTCGTTCAGCACATTAATTTACACTGGCTTGGCTAATAACTCTATTGTATGGACTGAAAATGTAATGAAAACCCTCAGCAAGAAGTTAATGAAAATTCGAGTTCCTTTGAATAATGTGGAGGACGGTACAACTGTCCTGGTGAGATCCTCTTGCTTGCACCACACAGAAAAATAAAAGCTGGAAATTCTCATTATTGCTTTGGAAGAGGGTTATTGTAAATAGCAGGTTATAATTGCATTTGCAAAATGTAATCAGTTGATGCCTCTTTGAAATAAGGACACTCAGTGAGAAATTGAGGGGCACAATAAAAACTCATCTTAGTGAGAACATACCAGGGATGGAGAAGTCACCTCAGGGGAAAGAGGAATAATACAGAGGGGCACACAGGGGATAAAATGCAACCTGAAAAACTCAATGAAAAACACCCAGAAAAAAAAATCAAATCATGCAAAAAGATTTTGGAGCAAGAGACACTCAGGCAAAAAAAAAAAAAAAAAAGACAAAATTACCTGAGATAAAAGTGACCTACAAAATAGCCATGAGGTTATGTCAGGACATAAAAAAATAAAACAATTTTTTTCAGAGATAACATTACAAAGCTTCTAACTAATTTCCTTGCATCATTCACCAAAAGGAACCACACAAATTTTAAGTCCTGCTCCAACACTGAGTGAAGTCAGTGGGAACTTTAATGGACTTGTTGAGTTTGGAATTTTGCCCACGCCCTGTTTGGGCTGGGTGGGTTCATGCAGGAAGAGAACTCAGAGCTCTGCCCATGTGGTGGTGACGAGCAAGGCTGAGACATCACTAAAGAGGCTGGGGAGCACTGTCTTATGAGGACAGATCTGAAAAACTAATATCCATGTAGCTTGGCTAGGAAATGACTAAAAAAGGAATAGAAAAATTGCCTACAGTAATTTGAAAGGTTTAAATGCCAAAGAAGGTGAAGAATTATTTAGGGTGTGGACATTGCCATGAGCAATGGAATTAAATTAATTAAAGGAACATAGAGGCTGACTACCAGAAGGGGAAAAATGTAGTCCTAAAGTGACTTTTTTAAACAACCTGTCACTGGTGGAAGCTCCATTAATAGGGTCATTTAAAACTAAAAGGAAAAAAAAAAATCCTGTTGGGATAATTCTTCAAAAGCCAATGTATGGGACCATGTGATCTAAAGGTTTTAAGGACAAAGGAGATCATAATAATCCACTTATTATGCAGGAGGTCAGGGTAGAGAATTCTAATGGTTCCTTCTGGCTTCATGCACTTTCAATCTATGGAAGGAGAGGTGGACAACAATTTTGGGACAGCCCTCAAAATTGTCACTGAGGTAAAACTCCCACTGAGCCTGAGACAAACTTCTGGTATTATGTGAAATGGGAAGGAAGCATCCCAGAAAGATTCTTCTTTGCCTCCTCACTGTACACATGACCATAATTTACTCCTTCAACTAAAAGCTTGAGTTCTGCCACTGAATTGGTTATCCCTGGCACAGAATTTGTGTGTTAGGACTGGTAAGTGAATCTGTTGTGTTTCAGGCTGGTTTGGTTAGCACAAAGTGAAGATAATATGTTCTTTATTTCCCTAAGTTCATGACTGCACTGACATAACTTTATCCTACAGAACTGCCCTCCCACCCTACCCAGTCAATCACATCAAAAAGAACAGGAGCACTGAAGCTGGGAATATTGGACGCAGGGAAGAAAATACTATAAATTGTAAATCAGAGATGATGTCTGGTTTATGAGAATTTTGCCTGAAGATATATTTTTTTATTCCCAAAAGCCTCTTTGCTAAAGCATTTATTACTGATCCTAATTCCTCTTGCAAATTTAGTTAATACTCATAGATATCTTTTGCATACAGAGTAGCACACACGCAGCTACACTAATGTCTCTCGGTTGCTGATGGAGGTCTGAACAGAGCAGGCTACAAAGTGCTTGGGCAGACAGCTGAGAGGAATATTCATCTAAAAATAAAAATGTTGCTGCTTGTGGAAATAATTTGCATTTAGTTCAATTTCTGTTGTTCTAATTAGACGTGGCATGAATGAACCACAGCCATGTGGGTTTCCTCAAATATCCAGATCTGTCTGTAAAGGGAAAAGGTGACCGATACTGTGCACTAGAACAAGGCATTGACATGACTTTCTCATCTTAATTTTAGTTAAAGTCTTAACACAAAAGGCATTTCTTCAACCACCAGCAGCATAAATTAATTGTTTCTTCCTTAAAAAGCCTTGCCCTTCTTTTTTCCTTGCATTCCTTTTCATGCAATCATTGAATCATGGACTGGTTTGGGTTGGAAGGCCCTTGAAAGATCATCCAGTTCCAACATCCTACTGTGGACAGGGAGACCTTCCACTATCCCAGGTTGCTCCAAGCCCCATTCGACCTGGCCTGGAACAATTCCAGGGATGGGACAGCCACGACTTCTCTGGGCACTCTGTGCCAGGGCCTCACCGTGTTCCCAAAGAAAAAGTTTTTCCTAATATCTCGTCAGAATCTCTCCTTTTAAAGACTCTACCCCTTGTGCTATCATACCATACTCTTGTCAGAAGTCCCTCTTTATCTTTTTTTGCGAACTTCAAGTACTGAAAGGAAAAAAAAAATCTTCACATTTTCAGAATTCACAGAGCCTCTACCTACACAGGTAAAAAAATCAGCTGAGTGATGAGGGGCTCAGGATTCAAGGATTTAGTCCTAGTTCTGAGCAACCTTGTTTCAATTCAACTGCCCAATGCAGATGATCTCTGTTTGGCAATCCCAGATGATATTGGGCTGGACAACTGAGTGAGATAAGTCTCTGATACAATCCTAAAATTTGCATTCAGGAGCACATTATATCCCAGCTCAAGAAGAGAGGACCTCTAGGTAAGTCCTGGTAAATTCACTTGGAATAAGTCCTCATTGTCAACATCATCAAAATGAAAAAGATGCTGACAACGTGCAAGAATTATTCCAAGAAGAACAAGAAGATCAAAGCTGGGAAGGGTGGTATTATTAGGAACAAGTACAAGGGTAGAATAAATAAAGCTTGGCTCATAGATGGTTAACAGAAACTTAATAACAGTATGCAAATATTCAGGGTGTAATTGTCAAGGCTTGAACGGTGAGTATTTAGGAACTGAAGGAAAGCTTTTGTGGGATGGATCGGGATAGCAAGTGAAGCTGAAGAGTTGAAATTGCATTTAAATGGGGAACTGTAATGTGCAATAATTCCCAATTCAAGGGAATTTTAAAGTTCCAGAATTGAAAAGTTCAAGTTAAACAAGTTACCCACGTTGTCAGTAAACAGGAATAGCAGCTCATCTGGAGAAAATAAAGCTGGTTATCATGAAAATAGAGAATTGAGAACCACTTCCCTGAAAGAAAAACATGCCTGTAACCTCTATATGGTTCTGTGCAGACTTAGTACAATTCCAGTTGTACTCATTGCACTGGCAGAGGAAAAGTTCCAATGAATTGGTGTTTCTCTTGCTGATATATGCGATTTCCAGAATTTTGGCTCAGTTATGACAGTATTATCTCAGTTTGATTAACCCATGTGAAGTGTGTTATTGTTAGGACTCCGTGGGCTGAGAGAGAACGGAAATATTACCACCCAGACATCTTGTTTGAACAAGGATAAAGATAAAAGAAATCTTTTTGAGATGCTATCTGATGCTGGAAAAGTATCAAATCTGTGTGCACAAACTGAAAGTAGATTGTTTAGCCAGTGGGTAACATCGTAAGAGTCCCCACCCTACTGATTAAATCTCCGGGCCTGGAGTCCTCCAGAAGAAGGAGTTGATGTGCACTTGGAAAAAGAAAAGCATGGAAGAAAATATTTATATTTTCAAACATTAACTAACCAGAAGAGATGACTGGAATGAAATGTTCCTGTCAGGAACAAAATTAGTTTCATCTTTAAAAAATGAAATAATTTATTTGGGGGATAATACTGAGTCTTAAGAAAAATCATCAAAAGAACAGCCAGAGTGGAATCTATTTTGATGCTTGGTGTGATTTATAGAGCCACAGATTCATTGCAGTTGGAAAAACCTCTAAGATCATTGTATCCAACCATCAACACAGCACTGCCAGGTCCACCACTAACCCATGTCCTTCAATACTTCTGCACATTTTTGAACACTTCCAGGGATGGTAATTCCACCATTTTCTTTGGCAGCCTGTTGCAATGCCAGACCACCCTTTCAATGAAAAAAATTTTCCTAATATTGAATCCAGAGCTCCCCAGTTTAGTTCATGCACAGTAGAACTCAATCAGAGAGAGAAAGAGATGGAATGACGGGTTTTATGAAATGTACTCAGAAGGGACAAGGCACATGGCAAGTCCTTCACCAGCCTGTCCTTTATACAGACTGGAGAGTTTCTCTCAGTGATTTCTGCTATACAAAGACCAAAGAACACCCCTTTATCTGGGTTGTGCTCTGTCGCATTATGGGATGAAGATATTTTGTGAAGGGCTGTTGTAGGTCTGGAAAGAGCAGCTGAGCCCCACAGCTTGTCACCCTCCAATAACACCCCATAACAGGTCCCTTTTCTCCATTCCTTCTGCCACTTGTGCTTCCTCTCTGAGGCATCAGAGAAATGAGCAACACCTTTTTTGGAAGAAACTATTATGGAGTGGGGCTAACCAGGAACAGGGTGCTAAAGAAATGTAAAGGTGTGAAACTTGGGCCAAAACTCAGCCTGGCAGGTGCTCCACCCATTGGCCTCACTTCTCTAAGCCCCACCTTGTGCAGCCTTTGTAGGTAACAATCTCCACAGGTATCATTTTTATTTTGCTTTTCTTCCGTGTTGAGGATGAAACATGGCCCATTTCCATTGGTATGAGCTCACAGATCCTTATCAAGTAATTTCTTTTTGATAAACAAAGGAGATTGAATTTCTCTGTTTTATTTTGAGGCTTTTTTTCAAGACATGAATATGAACACAGACCTGAGTGAGAATAATTTCTTGGCCCTCATGATCAGTGCTGCAGTGGAGATTACCTATGGTGAACCCTCCTGAAAACTTTTCAAATCCCTTCTTAACATTTAGATTTTGTTTCTTTTCCATTTTATCAGTGTTAATCTCTTCCGGTACCTAACGCTTTTCATGGGTACAATCTCTTTATTGCATTGTGCCCTCGGGCTCTAACAGCAGCCATGCAAAAGCTTCACCTTAGGTTGTGTAGGTGATGTCTTTTGTTGCCAAAAAAAGGTTAATTTTAGCAGTATCTTCTATGAGATGATCACTTTTAAGACACCCACAGACTGGGATATGTTGGATATCACCGTTACCAAACCTGGAGTTCTGCCCACTCATTCTCATCATCTGAATCTCCTTTCAGAGAGGTGAAGTAATTTTTTAATTCGCCTGCTTACTGAAATAGGATATTTAGATGCTTCAGCACCTTTGTGCCAGGGTGTTCCACTGGGTTTTTAGGCTCAGGTTTCTCTCATCACAACTTCTGTTCCTGTGTGGATGTCACAGATGCTCTGCTGGACCACTACCAGAATTCCTGGCCTGGATTTAGACATCTGTGTTACCCTCCTAATATTAAATCACACAACCCTAAAGTCAATGCAAACACAAGGTAAATCTTCCAACTACATTTAATTTCTATTAGTAATTTGTTATTGCTTATAAAAAGATTCCATCTAAATTAATATATGTAATATTTTTTTCTCTATGCAATCTGCCATAAATCACACTGTAGCTTAAATTGCATAATACAATTGTTAATTTTTTTTTCTTAAATTCAGTTAATTTCATTTCACATTGGGGTGTGATATTGCATATAGCTGAAAAGAGTTAATCCATCTGAAATCTTACTATATTTAATGGATAGGAACAGCCACATTCAAAAGCTAATTTGTCTTCAAATTTTAAATATCTATTTCAGGATCAGAAAATTTTCAAACTTCTCGAGTTTTTTTTTTCCAATTTTCATGTGGAGAACACTTGCTGATCTTGGCACAGAAATTCAAATTGCAATGATCTACCTTCAGTCAAACAAGACTCACTCCTAATGTCTGTCTGTCAGAATAAAGCTGTCAGGATGATGAAAAAATTATGGGGGAAATCCAGATCTGCAACATCTGGATCCAGTATCACGCTAATTAATATGACTTAATTCTAAATGTGAGTGGATCCTGGAAACACAGAGGAGCTGGGATGACAGAGGAGCTTGGATCAGTATCAGCACACCTCAGTGAAAATTCTCTTTTCCATATGCTGATAGTGGACCAGGAGCTTGTGATTTTTGAAGGACGGTTTTTAGGCAGATGTTCACCTCTGCAGCCTTTTGGTTAAGAAAATGTCCAGTGCCTCTTTTCACGACGGAAGGAAAACGATCAAATTTTAAATGACATCAGTATAGAAAACTAGCTTTAAATTATGGAGTCACAGAA
>NW_026624652.1:33295-35692 GCF_030028575.1 Malurus melanocephalus | reverse complement strand
GGCTCTGCGCCGTCTGCGGGGACAACGCCGCCTGCCAGCACTACGGCGTGCGCACCTGCGAGGGCTGCAAGGGCTTCTTCAAGGTGAGCGGGGCCAGGGGCCGGCAGGGCATGGGCAGTGGGCAGCGGGTAGTGGGCATTGAAGTGCTGTGGGCAGTGAGCAATGGGCAGGGCACGGGCAGAGCTGTGGGCAGTGGGCAATGGGCAATGGGCATTGCAGAGCTGTGGGCAGTGGGCAATGGACAGGGCAATGCTTTGGGCAGAGCAGTGGGCAATGGACAGGGCAGCAGCAGGCAGGGCATGGGCAGCACTCTGGGCAGTGGGCAATGGGCAGGGCAGAACTGTGGGCAGCGGGCAGAACTGTGGGCAATGAGCAGTGCTGTGGGCAGTGGACAGTGGGCAGAGCATCTAGCAGGGCACGGGCAGGGTGTGGGGCAGCGGGCAGAGCTGTGGGCAGTGCTGTGGGCAGTGGGCAATGGGCAGGGCAGAGCTGTGGGCAGCGGGCAGAACTGTGGGTAGTGAGCAGGGCACGGACAGAGCAGTGGGCAGCGGGCAGTGCTGTGGGCAGCGGGCAGCAGCGAGCAGGGCATGGGCAGAACTGGGGGCAGCGGGCAATGGGCAGGGCAGCAGGCAGTGCTGTAGGCAGCGGGCAGTGCAGTGGACAGAGCTTTGGGCAGTGGACAGTGGCCAGGGCAGTGCCGGGCAGGGCATGGGCAGGGTGTGGGGCAGCGGACAGCGGGCAGTGAGCAGGGCAGAGCAGTGGACAGCGGGCAGCGCTGTGGGCAGCAGACAGTAGGCAGGGCACGGACAGGGTGTGGGGCAGCAGGCAGAGCTGTGGGCAGCGGGCAGAGCTGTGCACAGTGGGTAGTGGGCAGTGCACTGGACAGAGCAGTGGACAGCGGGCAGCACTGTGGGCAGCAGACAGTGGGCAGAGCATCGAGCAGGGCACGGGCAGGGTGTGGGGCAGCAGACAGCTCTGTGGGCAGCGCTGTGGGCAGCGGGCAGTGCACTGGACAGAGCAGTGGACAGTGGGCAGTGGGCAGTGGGCAGAGCATCGAGCAGGGCACGGGCAGGGTGTGGGGCAGCGGGCAGTGCTGTGGGCAGCAGACAGTGCTGTGGGCAGTGCTGTGGACAGTGGGCACTGGACAGAGCTGTGGACAGCGGGCAGCACTGTGGGCAGCGGGCAGTGGGCAGAGCATCGAGCAGGGCACGGGCAGGGTGTGGGGCAGGAGGGGACCCTGCGGGGCCGGGAGCCCGCAGATGGAAATGGGTTAGGACAGAGAACTGCGTCTGAGCTAACCATGTGGAACAGAATTCCCTGTGGTAAAATTAAGTGATCTCTTTATTTCACCATCCTGATTGAATAATCTTATCATTTTAAATAGAGAAGGTCTCCAAGGAATGTAAATAATATGAATGCCCACGGATTTGTATTTACTGAGCGTCTCTTTCCCTCCTCTTGGCATATAAAACACGGCTAGGAGCTGCGAGGTTAGCTTGGATGTTAACGCTGTCAATTTTCTCCTGTTAAATGCCCTGGAAAAAAAAAAAGAAGAGAGGGAAAGGAAAGGAAAAATAAATAAGAGGGAAAAAAGGAAATTAAATATAGGAGGCAAAGGAAATAAAAGGGGGAAAGGGAAAAGGAAATAAAGGGAGGAAAAGGAAAAGAAAATCTTAAAAGGTGAGAAGAAAAAAAACTGAAAAGGGAAAAAATGGAAATAACAGAAAAGAAAAATGTAAAAGGGAGAAAAGATTAAAGGGAAAAAAAGAATGGGGGGAAGGGAAATGAAGATAGAAAAAATAAAGATTAAATAGGGAAAAATAAAGATTAAAAGGGGAAAAATAAAGATAAAAGGGGACAAAGAAAATAAAGTGAAAAATTTGAAAGCAGGAAAAGAAAATGAAGGGAAAAGGGAAGAAAATAAAGCGGAAAACCGGGAAAAAATAATAAAGAGGGGAAAAAGGAAAAGCAAATGAAGGGGAAAGGAGGTAGAAGCAAACGCAGGCAGGAGCGGGGAGGCAGCGGAGGTGCGGGGCTCGCAGCCCCTGGCCGCCCTGACGCTGCTGTCCCCGCTGTCCCCGTGTCCCCGCTTGCTGTCCCCGCTGTCCCCTGCTCTCGCTGCCCCCGCTGTCCCTGCTCGCTGTCCCCGCTGTCCCCGCTTGCTGTCCCCGCTGTCCCTGCTCGCTGTCCCCGTGTCCCCGTGTCCCTGCTGTCCCCGTCCCCGCTGTCCCGCAGCGCACGGTGCAGAAGAACGCCAAGTACGTGTGTCTGGCCAACAAGAACTGCCCGGTGGACAAACGCCGCCGCAACCGCTGCCAGTACTGCCGCTTCCAGAAGTGCCTGGCCGTCGGCATGGTCAAGGAGGGTGAGTGTCCGTGTGTCCGTGTGTCCGTGTGT
>NW_026624652.1:29356-31880 GCF_030028575.1 Malurus melanocephalus | reverse complement strand
CTTATCTTTCTCACTTTCTTCCTTTCACCCATTCTGTCTTTCTCTTATCTCCTGTCCTTCTCTTTAATTTCTTCCTTTTTCTCTTTCTGTCTAATTTTCCTCCCTCTCTCATTCATCCATCAGTTCATTTTGGGGTTGTCCCCTTCCTTCCAGGTCCAACCCCGTGGAGGGAAAGCTGATTTTCTGCAACGGGGTGGTCCTGCACCGGTTGCAGTGCGTCCGTGGCTTTGGGGAGTGGATCGATTCCATTGTGGAATTTTCCTCCAACTTGCAAAACATGAACATCGACATCTCTGCCTTCTCTTGCATCGCTGCCCTGGCCATGGTGACAGGTCAGTGTCCCCCTTCCCRCCCCGTTCCCGTCCCCTGCCCGCCTTTCTCCGTGTCAGATCCGTAACATCCCCCACCCTTCTCTTTGCAGAGAGGCACGGGCTTAAGGAACCCAAGAGGGTGGAAGAGCTTCAGAACAAGATTGTAAATTGTCTCAAAGACCATGTGACTTTCAATAACGGGGGGCTCAATCGCCCCAACTATTTGTCCAAACTCTTGGGGAAGCTCCCCGAACTCCGCACGCTTTGCACACAGGGGCTGCAGCGCATTTTCTACCTGAAACTGGAAGATTTGGTGCCACCGCCAGCAATAATTGACAAACTTTTYCTGGACACTTTACCTTTTTAAGACTCTTCCCGTGTGCTTCCACTGACCCGAGGAGAAGCTSCAGCTGCCTGAAGGGGAGCTGGTCTGGGCCCAGAGCAGCACCCCTGGGTGCCAGCTCCCACCCAAACCCCTGCAGGCAGAACGCGATGGGCATTTTGGCTCTGGGGCATCATGGATGCAGCTCATGGACTACACAAATACCATGGTATAAACTTTTTCTTATCGGCTTCTAAATGAATTTATTATTAAGGACTTCTGGTTGGAAAGACAAGCCTGCCTGGCTCAGACTCACGCGGTGAAAACACCGAGCGTTGAGGTGACCCACAAGTCTCACCCTCCTAAAGACTAAAGTTTTCTGCTGTAAAAGAAAGCTGTAATATACCCAAACCCCCAAACGTTGTGTGGGTGGCGTGGCATTAACGAAGGCAAAGGCTTGTAAATTTATCAGATGCAAGTTTGGCTTTTTAAAAAAAAATTATTCTGTGCCTATTTATGATGAAACATGGAAAACAATTWAAAAAAAATTAAAAATAAAAGCTAAATGTATTTGGAGAAAAAAAAATTAAAATTTAAAAAAAGAAAAGGAGAACTAAAAAAAAAAAAGAAAACCCAATCTGTCCATACCAGGGAAGCATGACGATTCCAGGGTGACAATGTTATAGGCACTTGCTATTTCAGTAATGTCTATATTCTATAAATAGTATTTCAGACACTATGTAGTCTGGTAGCTTTTATAAAGACTGGTAGTTATCTAAGCTTCAAACATTTTCTCAATTGTAAAATAGGTGGGCACAAGTGTTACCCCCGGAATTCCCCCCCAAAGGGACACATAGTGTTTGTAAACACCGCCCGACACCCCTTGTTTGTAAGTGTTGTATGTACTGTTGATGTTGATTAAAGAAGAAGTTTATATCTTGATTATTTTGTTGTCTAAAGCTAAACAGATCTTGCATGCAGCAGCTTTTGACTGTTTCCAGAGTGCTTATACTATACATAACTCCCTGGAAATTACTGAGCACTTTGAATTTTGGGTTTGTTTTGTTCTGTTTGGTTTTTTTTTTATGTCTAAAAATTGTCGGTTAATATATTATTTTATGTTCGAGTAATATTTTTAATATTGCCATATTCTGTAGTATTTTTCTTGGTATACCCCGGTTTGGCACACGGGAAAGTCGCTGCCTTTTTTTAATATGGTGTACGACAGTTAGAAACGCGGATTATTATTATTATTATTATTATGATTATTATTATTATTATTATTTTTTCTCCCGAGAACTCTTTCTTTGAGAAAGACAATTTTAATGTTTACAACAATAAAACATGTAAACGAATCGAATTTCGTCTCCTTTCTGCCGAAGTGCGAAGCTCCTCCGCCAGCCCCCGCCGCAGCCGGGGGACAAAAGCCTCGGTCCGTGCGGCGATCCCGGAGCGGCGATGGCCGCGGCCGCTCCCGTTCGGTGCCGCCGGCCCCGCGGGAGGAAGAGGAGGGAAGCCCGCGGCTCGGAGGTTGGTCCTTTCCCAGGTTTTAGCACGGTCGGTCCSCGCCGCATCCGCACCCCGCATCCCGAGCCGTCCATCCCTCTGTCCCTCCTCCCGCGCCGGCGTTTGTTCAGGCGCATCCCTTCGGCGGGGGGGGCGAATTCCTCAGGAAAACCCCTTTCATTAAGGAATTTCATTCCCAAACCTGCTTCCGCGGCGGGGTTGGGGGTCAGGAGGGGCTGCTCGCAGCAAAGCGGGGTGAGGGGTACCGGGTGCGCGGCTCCCCAAAGCTTCGGGGGTCCAGCGAAGTTTGGGGTCGGGGGCGCCGGTCCGAGCCCCGCGGTACCGACACCACGCCCGCGGGTCCGCACATCATTCTCGGAGCCCC
>NW_026624652.1:24342-28856 GCF_030028575.1 Malurus melanocephalus | reverse complement strand
GCGGTTCCCGGGACCGGGATGCGCTCGCGGGAATCCCGCGCGTTCAGAGGGACGGGGAACCCAAACTCCGGTGGTTCGTCCGGGGGAACGGAACTTCAGCCTCTCTCCWCGGGAACACAAAATGATGCCCGCGGGAGGGTGCGGATGCCGCTCCCGGGATCGTTCTGCTCCTCTCTGTGCCAAACCCCGCGGGCACGGGTGAGGGGCAGCCTCTCCCGCCGCTGGCACCGAGATCCCGGTGCCAAATCCCCATCCCGGGGGTTTCGGGGGGCTCTGCAGCCCCGGTGCGGGCGAGCCCCGAGCGCTCGGTTTGCCGGGGAAGGGGCTCTGCGGCTCGGTCAGGCGAAAAATTCCTAAAAGAAAGAGTTGTAAGAAGGAATAAAAGCCGATCCCATGGCAGGCGGGTGCTGCGGAGGGACAAGGAGCGGGGCCGGGGCACAGGAAGGTGCTGCCTAATTTATGCTGCGCGGGGTCCTGAGCTTGGGACTGCCACGGGCACGGGGCTGGAATCGTTGTGACTTTACCCTAAATAGTGCATGTGGAATACAGATATCCCCTAAATGTATAGAGAGAATACAGACATCCCCTAAATACGGGTAAATAGATATGAGAGAGGAAATGCCTGTGCTATAGAAGGGATTTAAAGTGCAAAGGAAAAATAAAAACCTGCCTATAGAAAGAGTTTAACAACTCGATCCCCCTCTAAATATCCTCCCAAATCCTCACAAAAAGCAGCTGCTTCCACCGCTTTCCTCAGCATCTTTTGCAGCAACTTTTCTAACAGGTTTCACCCTCTGCACTTGGGGAAAGCAGAATTTATCCTTTTCGGGCTGTCATTCCACACCTGCCTCGGCTTTTCCCCGGTCACCTCCTCTTCCCGCAGGCTCCCCCCGGCTCCCCGCTCGGGGTGAGCTCCTGCCCGGGCTGTGCAGAGGAACGGAGCGCGGAGCGAGGGCTGGAGGGACAGGGTAGGGAGCACAGCAGGGAGCGCTTCAGGGGCTCGGGGCTCTGCTTTGAAGGGCAGGATGGAGAGGGGAATGCCGCCTGTGCTCCCTCGGTTCCTGTTGCCTGGTTCTGCAGGCTCTAGCAAGGCAGGAAAGCCAGGAAAAAACACCGGGCACTGTATAGAGACATTCAGAAAAACGTTTAGAGTGGGAGCTCGACCCAGAATATGGAGCTGAAGGAATAATTTTTAACTGGTGGTATCAACGGGAGGATTTATTAAAAGGTTTCACTTCTCCAGGCTTGCAATATTCCAGATCAATAGCCATCTTAATTATTTTAGCTCTGTGCTGCTGCTGGAATTTGTTACTGCTCGTTCTGCTGGGCTCGTGTGAGGAGCAGCCAGACCCATCCTGGTTTGTTCCCTSGGAATTTCAGGTTTTGTAGTTCCTTACCGGGCTGATTTGAACCCAACCTTTTGTTTTGCTCATACGATTGCACAGTTTTCTGTGGAGTTACTCCTCTGATGCACCGAGGTGTAAGGAAGGAGTCTGTTTGCTTTGTCTCGAAGTGTCACTGGTGTTCCCTGAAAACCCAGCCAGGGGAGGGTGTCTCTGCTCCTCTCCAGAGCTGGACACYTTTCTCCTCCTGTGGAGGGGTGAGGAGGTCACAGCAAGGCACAATTTTCCCAAATGTGCCAGGATTTCCAAACTCGCCAAACAAAGCGGGGGTGAATTCAGGTCAGGTGTTTGCGCTCACACAGCCCATCGTGTTCCACGGGTGACATTTAATTTGGGCTGCGTTTATCAGGGGTATTGGACATTGTGATGTTGTCCTGGCTGTGTCGAGCTCCCGGTGCCACCAAACCGGGCTGGCAGAGCTCACTCTCGGTGGTTTGGGGAAGAGGAGRTGTCGCTCCGTGTTCCGCTTTTCCCGGAGATGAATTGCTGCCGGCACGAACCCCGTGTAGGAGCTTTATTAGTTGGGTAATACAATCGGCAACAGTTGCTTTCAGTCCKTGCCCTAATTATCCTCACCATGTGCCGTGAGCAGCCAGGAGGAATTTCCGTCTGGGGTGGGTAGAGCTGGGAAATTCGCGATTTGTGTTATTTTACCCTCCCGATTTGCCTTTAGTGGGAGAAATCCCCGCGCTGGCTGCGCACAGAAAGCACCTYGGATGCACCTGTGGCTGATTTTCTATGTATAAGTAAACCCCGCGCTGCATAATCTGCACTTGCTGAAACGTTAGCCCTAAGTAACCTCTGCAGCTGGGGATGGTGCAGAGGGAGATGTTGGTATTCATGAATGTTTTGACATATTTGACATTTTCTGTATGGTGTGGTTTCTCTGTTTTCCTGATTTCCTCCTGTCTCTGCTCCCCTGTTTTAGCAGCGAATAATTTCCTTCTCTGGYGTTGTGGGTTGGAGGAACGCGGGTGGATTTGTGGAGGAGCTCAAGCTTTGTGTGTTGTTTTGTTTGTTTTTTAATTTATCTTATTTCAAAGTGCGTATTTATCAAAATATTGGGCATTACAGAATTTTGAGTGGATTATTGCATTTGATGGGGTGTGAGGATGACCAGGAGAACTCATTTACACAAAACAGGTGATTGTGYTCTCCTTCCAAAGCAGCGTGTCCGGCCTGCAGAGCCGTGCGGATCTGAGGGTGAGGGGTTCCTGCACAGCTGGAGCTTCGTGCAGATGCAGTGGGAACATATTTGATTTGTTGGAACACGAGCAGAGCAGCCCTGCTGAGCCAGGGAGGAGGTTTGGGATCGCTCGAGTTCCCAGCGTGGCGTTTCTGCACCACGGGGAAGGTGCCAGGCWGAGGGACTGCGGGAAATGTGCTTTTGGACAAGTGTAAACAGCAAATCTCCTTGAACAGGCGCCTTATCTACTCAGAGAATTTCTAATTTTTATTCAGATCTTTGTAATTTTCTGTAAGAAACCAAATCTCATTTGTAGCTTGGGAATACCATTAAGGTGAGAATTTCTACAGCGAAATCCAGGGGTTTTGGTCCCTTCACCTTTTCCTCCTCAGCTCCCTCATTTGCAATTGAGCTGTTTTTGTGCCGTGTGAAGAATTTCATTGGGATGAAGGTTTCTGTGTAGGAGGAGTTGTGTGTGGGCTCTCACCTTTCCCGAGTGCAGCTCGGTGCCCCTCTCTGCAGCTCTGGGGGTCTTTGGGTGGGKTTTGGCTGTTGCTGCGTGTGCTGGGCTCAATTCATGGCTTTGGTAGAACGGATCTGTTCCACAGCAAACCCAGCTTTTATTTAATGCTTGTCGGGTGTCTTATTGAAGGCACGGGGACCTTCACGTGTCAATGAACACTGAATAACACCACTTATCCCTTTTTCCTTGACTAATTTGCTTTGCTACAAAGAAAAACCCAAAATTTAGATTATTCCATCATTTTAATGTTCCACACAAGTGACACAGTGAGGTGCAGCACCCCGGTCAGGACTGCAGACAGTGACACGGGGCTGTGACGCAGGATAAAGCAAAGAGCAGAAAGTGTTTCCAAAAACAACCTGTGAGAGTGGCTGGGCAGTGTCGGGGTGCAGGGCAGTGTTGGGGTGCAGGGCTGTGCATTCCGGGGTGCTGGGCAGTGTTGGGGTGCAGGACTGTGCGTTCCGGGGTGCAGGGCAGTGTTGGGGTCCCGCAGAGGGCCGGGGCTGTTCATTCCGGGATGCAGGGCGGTGTTGGGGTGCTGGGATGTGCATTCCGGGGTGCTGAGCAGTGTTGGGGTGCTGGGATGTGCGTTCCGGGGTACAGGGCCGTGTCGGGGTCCTGTAGAGGGCCGGGGCTGTGCGTTCCGGGGTGCTGGGCAGTGTTGGGGTTGCTGGGCAGTGTCGGGGTGCAGGGCAGTGCATTCCAGGGTGCAGGGCGGTTTCGGGGTCCTGCAGAGGGTCGGGACAGTGCGTTCCGGGGTGCTGGGCAGTGTTGGGGTGCTGGGATGTGCATTCCGGGGTTCTGTGCAGTGTCGGGGTGCCGGGCTGTGCGTTCCGGGGTGCAGTGCGGTGTTGGGGTCCTGTAGAGGGTCGGGGCTGTGCGTTCCGAGGTGCTGGGCAGTATTGGGGTGCAGGGCTGTGCAGTGTCGGGGTGCTGAGCAGTGCATTCCGGGGTGCTGGGCAGTGTTGGGGTGCTGGGCTGTGCATTCCGGGGTACAGGGCTGTGCGTTCTGGGGTGCAGGGCAGTGTCGGGGTCCCACAGAGGGTCGGGGCTGTGCATTCCGGGGCGCTGGACAGTGTTGGGGTGCTGGGCTGTGCATTCCGGGGTACAGGGCTGTGCGTTCTGGGGTGCTGGGCAGTGCGTTCCGGGGTGCTGGGCTGTTCATTCCGGGGTGCAGGGCGGTGTTGGGGTGCTGTGCTCTGCATTCCGGGGTGCAGGGCGGTTTCGGGCTCCTGGGCAGTGCATTCCGGGGTGCTGGGCAGTATCGGGGTCCTGCAGAGGGTCAGGGCTGTGCATTCCGGGGTGCAGGGCGGTTTCGGGGTCCCGCAGAGGGCCGGGGCTGTGCTGGTGCCCGGTGACGGTGTCGGTGCCTCTCCCCGGTGTCGGTTCGGCGGGGACAGCC
>NW_026624652.1:21048-22738 GCF_030028575.1 Malurus melanocephalus | reverse complement strand
CCTTTCTGTAGGAGCTGTGCCATTATTTCATGGTTGGGTAATTGTCTTTCAGAGCCATTTAAGAAGTTTGGGATCCTTATTTTTGACAATTTTACTTTTCTGTTGTAAGGAAAGGCAAACACAGAAGTGTAAGAGCAGGAATCTTCTGGGTCCATGGAATCAGGGCTGGCTGCTCTGGCAAATGGGAGTTTTGGGGTTTTTTCTCTGCATTTCTCGGTGAAGGTTCAGGACTCTCATGTTTTCAGAACACGGTGTTTCCCTAAAGCTGCCATTAAGTGACTACTATTGTACATTTTTCCTGTTTTACTGTAAAATTGGATATTTTCCTGAATGTGTCCAAAGAGAATGGACAGGATTTTTGAGGATGTGACTTCCAATGTCTGCTCATGAATTTTGTRACCTTAGACATGTGAATGTATGGCATCAACAAACTGCTGAAAATCAGGGCTGGGCAACAGAGCATCACAACGCTTTAGATGTATATTTATAACATGTAAAGGATCGAGGGTCCCAAAGAATAGCATCCCTAAATCATGTAATCATGATACAAATATCATCAATAATCTCAAGAATATCTTATATAATATCATGAACAATCTCCTGTGTAAAGGAGAGCGTGAAGAGGGCAATAAAACACTGTTGTGCCTCTTACAAATTAATTTCAGGCAGCACACTGATGTATTTTCTCCTGAAATCCTCTGTAAAAATGACTCTGTGCTAATTCCTGATGAAGGCATTTATAGAACTGAAAAAAACTGTTATATTTTTATTTCACTGCATTTGCTGATACAAAAAAATACATTTCATGTGTTCACAACACTTTCCACATCTGCAAGTGAGCRGCAGGTGAGAAATTCCCTAAAATACATTTGGTTTAGGATTGCATTTTTAACAGATTTGCAAAACAAATACGAATTAATGACAAAGTTATCAGGAAAAATTTTCCTGCCATTAATGAGGTGGTGCTAAAATGAATTCCAAACATCTGCTCTGTGCCTTCGGACACRTCCATGGGGGGAGAGCTGCAGCTTCAATAAAGCAGGGGCTGAAGGGAAAGCGTTGGTGTTGTAATCCCAGGAATACCTGAGTGTAGAAAACTGGAGCAGATTTATTTTCTGGGGTGATCAGAGGATGTCCAGGCCCCGAGAACATTCCCATGTCTTTGTGCTGGAGTTGGTGCTTCCAGGAAGGAATCCTGGTTTTATGCATCTGGCCCCAGGTCCTCCACGAGCTAAGCCAATATTTAATAGGGATTAATGCTGTGGAGATCTTTCCTTAGGAAAAAGGAAAAATTAGATAGAAATTGCTTCTTTTGGTGCTGAAGATGCCAGGTCATGGCATCCATCGCTCCAGGCTGAATTCCAGCTGGGAGCTGGGAACACAATGGGAACGTGCTGGGACTGTGGGGCAGCGTGCCACCAAACCCTGTTAGGAAGAGGATTGAAAAGGGGCAGATTAGGGGCACTTTTCCAACTCTGAGAGTCTTTTCTGACCTTACTGATTGTATAAAATGAGGAGTGGGCTCTGAGGTGAGGAGGTGGCTCAGAACCAGGCAGGTCTGGGTGTTTGGGACAGAGACTCAGCTCCTGCTGGTTCTCCTGCCCCATGTAGGATCATTCACTGCCCGTGCGGGATCATTCCCTGTCCCGTGCGGGATCATTCCCTGCCCCGTGCGGGATCATTCCCTGCC
>NW_026624652.1:19618-20825 GCF_030028575.1 Malurus melanocephalus | reverse complement strand
CAGCAGTGCTGGCAGGGAGGGTGTCCCATCCATCAGTGGGTGACACTGCCCTGTTGAACTCCTTTTTCACGGATTCTGTTTGGCCAACAGGCTCTTTGCGTGGCTCTTCCTCAGGATCTGATTTTAATGAGGAAAATAATTCAGGTGTGGCCGCTTCTAGATCGTGGAGAGTGTTTGCTGCCAACTCCTAAACCCCTCGGAAAAGTGACTTTTGAATGAAAGCGTTAATGTGGCTCCGAGCGCGCTGCGGCAGAAATGTATAATTTCACTGGCTGCCATGTGAAAAGACCCGTTTTCAAACCCTGCTCAAGTCGCAAACAGAAGTGATCTTGAGAGTCCTCCTAATCCCTACTGGATATCCCCGTGTTCCATAAATAACAATCAGCCCCCTCTGCCCCCCGGTTTGGCACGGCGAGGCACAATTGGCAGCAGGGCTGGGAGCGGCGAGCAGATGTGCTCTAAGCCTGCTCCATGGTGCAGACACAGCTGTGCCARAGCCTGGTGCAGCACATGGATCCACGGGCTGTTCTCCAGCCCCTCCAGCTCCTCCAGCCTGCCTGTGGARCAGCAGGATGTGCAAAGGTAAGGGAGCAGCCCCTGCTTTTTCTTTGCGGAGAGCGGCGTGAAGAGATGATGCTGCAGAACTGTCTTTAACCGGTGTGGTTTGCATAAACAGTCGTGTTAGAAGTAATGGAAAAAAAAAGGAGCAGTTGGCCATGTGAGAAATATTTCTTAATTAAGCTGGAGAAATGTTATGGAGAGATGAGAGCTGGGGTTTTGGTCAGGAAGGCTTTGGGAATGGCTCTGTCCAGTGCTGGGAGAGCTYTGCTGGTCCCAAACCCTGATGAGCTCCTCTAAGCCCCGCTCTGGGCTCATCCAGCTGGGATGGACCGAGGTGGTGACTCCCTGGGGTGTCCCTGGCCTTGCCTGTGGTCAGTCTGTGCAGCTGGTGAGCARTTTGGCTGCCAGGAGCACCCGGGCACTGAGGGCTCGGGCAGGATGTGCCTCCATGCCCAGAAAACAGAGCTGGAAATGCCTCAGCTCTTCCCAGCCCTGCCCTGGATCCTTTGGTCAGTGTTAGCTGGACACCACRTCCCTGCCTTGCCCAGGAGGGTGGCACGGCTGCTGGCACTGCTGAGCTGTGCTGGGATGGCAGCGGGAAGGAAGAACCCATCTGTGCTGGCAGCCCTTCAGTGTGGCCTTGGAC
>NW_026624652.1:13623-17204 GCF_030028575.1 Malurus melanocephalus | reverse complement strand
TGTTCCCATCCTGCCCTCACCTGCGCTCTCCTCTCTGGCTCCGAGGTGTTTGTGGAGCCGCTGACCTTTGCCRGAGCTGCTGGAGGATGCCTGTGCTCCTGCAGCCCTTCCAGGCAGCCTCGGCTGGATGCTCCTGCCTTCCTGAGCCTCTCGGCTTGCTTTGTTGTTCTGTGCTTCCCCAGGTGCAGCTCCTCCMAAGATGTGATTTTCTTGGCAGAAGTGGCTCCGGGGCGCAGGATGAGTTGGGTTGGGTGGAGGCAGCAGATACGGAAAATGTCCCAAACATCCCCCCAGTCCCATCCCTCCTGCAGGGACAAACCAGCACTTGCTGTGCTGCCCAAACAAAGTCATTTCTCTAAGGAGAWGGGGAGGAAAAACCCTTTTCTGTGACTTTTTTGTTTCCTGATTTTAATCAAACGAGTTAACACTTGGATAAAGGGAATGCTTTGCTTTCAGTTGTCTGTCCGTGTTTTAATTTTAATTTGAGTTTTCCCTGCCATGGCAGGAGTTAGTCCCACGTGTCAGAGGCTGTTTCCACAATTATGCTTTGCCTAATGGTCCTTTWGTTGTAATTCATGGGCTAATAGAAGTCAGAGATGGAAAGGACCTGTTAGATTATGGAGTCGGTGCCCTGCAAATGCAGGATATAATCTCCAGGATAGAGGATGTATCGGATATTATTAAATAGATTTTACACTTGATCTTAGCTAAATTATGGTTAGGAGCCATTGGATTCCTCAGATGGTGCAATAACAATGGCTTATATAATTTAATAATAATAATTTTTGGCTGTTGGGAGAGCATATCTGTATTGAAGTTTACCATGTGGTTTTTCTCTGTTTTGCCTCTAGATGTGCYTGATTTCCAAAGGGAAAATTAGAGATTCCCACCAGACAGAGGCCTGGGGGGAAAAATAAAATATCTCTAAAAAAGCCCTTGCATTTTATTTTCCTGGATTAGAGCAGTGCAAAATATCAGCTTTTTAGGGAAAAGAAAGCTGTGGAAAGACAAAATCCTCARCAGCATGTGTCAGCAGGAATTGTTTATGAAACCCAGCTGCTTTGGCTTTGGTGTTGAGCTGAGCTCYGAATGCCTCTGGATTTGGGCACAAGTGGTCTCAAATTCTGAAAGGACACTCAATTTAAAAAAAAAAAAAAATTAACCCTGAAAACCAATGGAAGATGCGCAGAGGTTGAAGCTGCAGAGCCCAGCCTGGATGATTTYAGGCAGAAGTTGAGCTGGGGGTGAGTGGGAGCAGCCGCTTTTCCTCAGGGCTGGGGGATCTGGGACCCTGCAGGAGGCCCTGGATGTTCCCTGGAGTGTTCCAGGGATTTGGGATGGGGATTGGGATGGTTCTGATCCCCTCCTCTTCCACAGAATCCCGGAACAGTTTGGGTTGGAAGAGACCTTAAAGCTCATCCTGTGCCATGGCAGGGACACCTCCCACTGCTCCAAACCCCAATGTCCTGGACATTCCCAGGGATCCAGGGGTGAAATTCCATCCCAGCCCCTCCCAGGAACAATTCCCAATTCCCAATATCCCACCCATCCCTGCCCTCTGGCAGTGTGACCCCATTCCCTGGGTCCTGTCCCTCCATCCCTTGGCCCCAGTCCCTCTCCAGCTCTCCTGGAGCCCCTTCAGGCCCCAAAAGGGGCTCTGAGCTCTCCCTGGATCCTTTTCCCTTCTCCAGGGGAACATTCCCAGCTCTCCCAGAGGGGCTCCAACCCTCGGGGCAGCTCCGTGGTCACCTCTGGACTCCAAAAGCGAATTTGCTGGTTTTAATTGGTAAATTTTCACATAATTTGGGAACCATCAGTAGGATTCCTGCACAGGCAGCCCCTGCTCTTCCTGCAGCTCCTGCCGTGTCCTTCATCCCTTCCCTCCCTTTCCTGGGGGTGCTGAGGTGTTTGGATAAGGCTTTGGGGGGTGAGGAATGTCCTCACAGAATCTGAACCTGTCAGCTCCAGCAGGGTCTGAGCTCCTCTGGCTGTTTGAGGAGCCTGAAGAAGTGCTGCTTGTTTGAGTGGGGTAAATTAAATGTCTTTCCATCTGTCATTTCTATGAAGTGATGTAAAACACAGCGTGTCAGGCTGTTCCKCCGGGAGAGCTCGGGAACAGGCAGGGCTGGTGCCTTTCTGAGCAGMATCTCCCTGCTTTGGGAWAGCCAGGGACTCATCCCACAGTTTRGGAAATAKCTGGAAAAATATTCGGACTGGGAGGGGCATCTTGATTTAAAAGGCTGCAACTGAAAGGTGGATGGGCTTTGTGGACTTGGAGAGCTGTAATTAAAAGGTGGATAAGGTTTCCTCCAGGACACAGTGCAGTTCTTCAGCTCTGGAATTTCTTCACTGTGGGGTTTGTGAGCAAATCCCAGCAGGAATGGCTGGGGCTGGAATCCTCTTGGAAAGTTCTTTTTGGGGTGCATTTCAACCCCGAACCGAGTTCTGATTACGTAAAGTTAATGCACGGCATAAATCTGACCTCSAGTTATTTTCAGTGCTGCTCTCATCTGCTTTTCCTATAATTAATTCCTTGTGTAATTGCTCCGTAAGGGAGTCTGGCCGCTCTGCTGGTGAAAACAGTCGTCATCAAATATGTGGGAAAAATTGGAACACAAACACGAGCCTCGCAAAGGCCGAGCAGCGAGCTCSGAGATCTTCAGATGGAATTGCAGAAGTAGAAATTACTGCAGTAACAGTTTTTTTCTGTACTTTCCAACCTCGTGCATCTCGAAATAGACGCCTGKAACGCCCAATTTTAGGGCACTTTCCTTCCTGTGCTGCGGGAACCCTGCGGGCACGGTGGCATTGTCTGGCACGGAGCAGCCTCGTGGTGTTTGCTGAGGGTTTTATTAGGTACATTTTGATCTTATAGATAAAAATGCAACTTTTAAAGCACGTTTTGATGGAAGCTTTTCTTTCCCGAGTGAGTAGAGACTGTTGGTGCCAGTGGGATATCCTCCTGCTTTCCAGGAGATATCCAGGAGATATTTTTCCAGTGTCCCTGCCATGCAGAGAGCTTTCGGGTCCCTCCCAACCCAAATCATTCTGGGACAGGCAGACCCCTCTGCCATTAGGATATTCTCAATTTTCTTTCATAATTACTCTCGTGGTTCATGAAAATGTAAACTTTTCCTCCTGACAATCCCGGATCAATGGACAAGCAGAAGAGGTTTTTCAAAATGTCCACGTTTTTAGGTTTTTCTGTAGTTGCTGTGAAGTGTTTGGGGTTTTATACAAAGGGGGTTGTTTTTAAGTGCATTATTTCCCCTGCAAAGGGAAATCTCGTGCTGCCTTTTCCCCGTTCCCCAATTTGCCGTTCCTGCCGTGACTCTGCAGGCACCAGAAAGCACAGAAAGGGTGATTTCCAGCCCAAACGGGTGATTTTCCTGCTCAGGAGGAAGGAATGGTTGTAAATGGTGCGGGGGGCGGTGGCTGTGCCGGCACACAAAGGGTGCGCTCATCCCGAGCWCATCCCCCTGTAGGGCGGACTGGCGGAGCCGGCACGGTGCCCTTTACCTGTCACAGCGGATCGGATCCGATCTGAGCCTGAAAACTCTAAAATAATCCCGAAATGTGCC
>NW_026624652.1:10580-11501 GCF_030028575.1 Malurus melanocephalus | reverse complement strand
CCCAGTCCCGGAGCTGTTTTTGGGGTAAAAAAGAACAGATTAGGAAGCACTAAGAGCCAGATTTACCATCCTAGCTMGCAGTTTAATTGCATTTATTAATAGGAGTAGGGGCGCTTTTGTAGAATTTCTTTTGGTGGAAACTTGAGGCCAAAAATCCGATTAAAAAACTTCTAAAAAAAGTTTGTGTTTTCCTCATATAATTAAAAGCATTGGGAGCAAAAGGCAGGATGAGTGCACAGCGTAGGATATTTCCAATTTCTCTATTCCTTGCACATGGAGAGCAGGGCTGATTTAAAAAAAAATAAAAAATAAAAAATAAAAAATAAAATCCCTGCCCCACTCTTGCTGCAGGTGCAGCCCTGCTCTCCAACCCTGTATCTATTTGCAGCACTCATGGTAAAAATCCCCTTTTTTTGATGCTATAAGTGAAATCCATGTTTTTTTTCCACTGTTCATAAATAATTTTACAGTAGCAATTGCTGCTCYCTGCAGAAGGCAGAAAAATCTGACTAATGAGAGATTCCAATTCCAGGTTTCCAAAAGGGCAKTTGCTGGAAACATCCATTAGTCAAAAGCAGTTAAACACAAATCACAAAATACACTTCTGAGGAGTTGAATGTTGGGGCTGAGAAGGCAGGAAAGGCTCTCTGCACAGGCAGAGCTGTCTCACAGGGGTTTGGAGGTGAGATTTTTTCAGTGTGGAACTATGGGGAGCAGCGAACTGAAATATTCCTGCACTGTTTGGGCTGGCAAATTTATAGCCTGGCCACTTTCTGTCTCATTAGAAAAGGATAGAAATTAGCAGATGAGGTTATTCATTGTTTTTGAGTTATGGGGTTTTGTTTTTTGTATTTTTTCTTGTGTTGTTTGTTGTGTTGTTTGTTTAGTTTTGATGTTTTTGATGGGGGTTTTTTGGTTTTT
>NW_026624652.1:5385-7875 GCF_030028575.1 Malurus melanocephalus | reverse complement strand
GGCTTGGCTTAAACCTTTTCCTGGGCACCTCTTTGGGCACCATCAATACCAGGAGCTCTCCAGTGTTTTCCTCGGGATTTCCCTCCTGACCCAGCCACCTTCTCTCCCGGCCCCAAAGAACATCAATGCCAACAGAAAAAAAAATCAGTTTTGCCCACGCAGAGGTCAATGGGATGTAGAAGTGCTTATTTACCAGAAGAATTGATTCATCAAGTGAATTATTCAGTAAAGATGGCGAAATTAATTGAATCACATGTTTTAACAAATGGAATCTGACTGGCTTTATTGTGTGTGCTCAGAGAGCAGCAGTGGCTCTGCCCTCTGGTTCAGGTTCCTCTGCTCAGTCCTTGGCAGGAGAAATTGGGATTTCTGCATCCCCTTGGAGGATTTCACTCCTTACTCCTGACTTGGTAGAAATCAGCTTTACATTTTTTAGCTGAGAGCAATTGTAAAACGGAGATTTGTTAGCAACAGGTGAACTGAGGSTGTGATAAAACCATTTGGGGGAGAATTGTTTGCATGGCTTTACATGGAGGGATTTAATAAAATCAATTTAATTTTATATCAGTGATGTCCAGCCCTGCACAGTGGAGTTTCCACCCTGGGGACATTCAAAGCCATGTGCAGGTGGCACTTGGGGACAGGGGACAGTGCTGGCCTTGGCACTCCATGGTCTTGGAGGGCTTTTCCAACCCAAACTCTGTGATTGCAGCATTTATAATTGGTAGGAATTGCTTTCTCCAGGCCTGTCTTGTRTTTAAAAAGCGATTTTTCTCTTTGTTGTTTGAATCCAGCTCTGATTTCCTTAAAGATTTTCAGTAGATTGTATCACCAGCAAGACAAATCTGTTAGGTCAACTTTGATTACATTGGGGAGCCATATTCCATTATATAATTCACTGGGGTCTGCACTACTCTTAAAGGAAAATATAAAGCTCCCTCAAATGTCAGGGTTTGATAGATTCAAAATGCAGCCCCTCCAAACTCCATTAGGCTTTGTAATCTCTGCATTTCTTGGTGCTGCTCCCACCCAGAGCTGGASAGACTTCTCCCAGTAAACACTGGATAATTTAATCCTGGCTGGGATGGATGCTAATGATTAATTATTATTAATTAGTAATTTAATGGCCTGGCTGGGATGGATGCTGTCTCAGGGATGTGACACGGAGACTTACAGAAAATGTTCAAGTGGCTTCTTTCTCATTTAAACATRATCAAATGTTTTATACCAAGTATTTCATACAAAACACAAAAATTGAAAGTTCTGAGTGCAGAACGATGCAGACCAAGAGCAAATGTGACTAAAATGGAATAAAGATGATTTCCARYGTGAGAGGCTTGGCAAAYGCACCAAATGGAATTGTAGGAACAYTGGGAATGCTTACAAACTACTCCTATGGGGACATCAGTGGTCTGGAGAGTAAAATGGGGGAAAATATGCACAAAAGGAGCATTTTTAAGGTGAGAGGAGGGAAATTCTGCAAATTGAATTTGTAGTTTTAACAAATTGAAACTTTCCATAAAATAATGAAGAAGTAGCTGCTCACTGCTAATTGCAGGCAGAACTGGGAGCTGATGGTGGCCCCTGCCTGAGCTGTTTGTGTGTGGCAGRGGAGTTTCTCATTGCTGGAATTGTTTCATGGATTTCATTTTGAGGTTGTGGCATCCCTGGTGGGGTGAGCAGGGCTGGGAATTGTCCTGGAATTGTCCAAGGCAGGGCTGGACAAGGCTTGGAGCACCCTGGGACAGTGGAAGGGGTCTGGAGGGGCTTTAATGTCCTTCCCTGTCTGTGGGGTAGGAAGGGGAACCTCCCAAACCCACAATGAGTCARTTCACAAATAATAAATAATTATAAAAAACTCCATGGCCAGCATCAAAAGGGGAAGCAGTGAGTAACTTTTAGCAAAATAGGGAAAATATTTGTGTGTGATACCTTTGATTGAAGAGGAGACTAATCAAAAGTGAGCTGAGCTTGGACTCAGCGTGGCTTTTCCCTGTTTATCCCACAGAAAATTGAAATCATTTTTACAGCTTTGTCTGATGCGGTGGAAAAGTCGTGCGTACTTTGTCGTGGCCACGTTTTGGTTTTTCTGGGCTGAGGAGCAGAATCCCAGCCTGTTTTGGGTYGGAAAGGACCTTAAAATCCACTCCAGAGCCACCTTTCCCTGGGTTTCTGTCTGCAATTCCACGAGGAGAGCCCTGGAGGATGACTGCAGCTCTGACTGCTTGAACTTTGGTGAACAGTAGCGTTTTGTCAGCAGCTAAATCTGTTCTCCGTGTGAACTGCCAACTCCTCGTGTTGTATAATTACCCAGTTCAAAATGGAACTCGGGAGCTGGAAGTTACAGAACAGCTTGAGCCCCTGTTCTGCCGCAGACAACGCGTGTTTCAGCGCCCGGCCGCCGCTGACAATTCCTCTGTGCTCCCATCCAGATCATTCCCACTGCTCCTCGAGCTCTGATTGTGCCTGGGAGCCTCTGTGACATCCCCA
>NW_026624652.1:2988-5145 GCF_030028575.1 Malurus melanocephalus | reverse complement strand
GAGGCAGCTCTTGTGCTGGGTGGTGCTGAAGGAAAGGTTTGGTTTCGCTGCTCTGGTTGGGAGCTGTGTCTAAATGTCACGAGCAGCAGAATCCCACACTGGCCTGGGTTGAAGGGACCTTAAAAATCMTYTYATTYCATGGGCAAGGACAGCTTCCAGCAGCCCAGGAGCTTYGTGCTGCCTGAGGAATATCTGTGGAGATGCTAAAATTGTCCTTTGTTCTGTGCATTTTACACTCCCGATGTTTCATTTGAGGCATTTTCCTTTACATGACAAACACACAGGCAGWGTGTGCTGGGGGATTCTGGGGATCTCCTGGACATTCTTGGTTTGAAGATTTGATTCTTGGTGAATCTCTCTGCCCAGGGAGGTTTGGAGCCCATCCCTGGAGGTGTCTGAGCAAGGCCTGGATGTGACATTTGGGCTGGGCTTAAGCTGGGGCTGGGTCACAGGATGGGTTTGAAGTTCTGGGAGGGTTTTCCAACCTCTCTGATTCTGGGAAAAAAGATTCTGTCACACACAGAGCAGCYTTCTCTGACTCCTTTTGATCATCAGCCTCTTTACCCCTTTCTAACACCCCTTTCCCACCCCAAAACCTCCCCCCAAAACAAAAGGAAGAGCAGTTCCAGGAGATGAATGTTCAAAAGGCTTTCTTCTCCCAGCTCTGGAATTTGTCAAATGMTGGAGAGGTTGTGAAAAGGTGCCTGGCTGTGTAAACTCCGTGCTGAAAGCTTCGGGTGGAGCAGAGCCTTGTTTGAGCTCTGTGCCCAGGAGTGAATCCCATCCTGGATGTTATTAAAAGTTTCCGTCCTTAACTGTGGCATGGCKAACAGCAAATGATGGCTTAAATCTCCAAAGTAATAAAGAGAGAGGAATTACAGTAATGTGGAAATCTCTGCTCCTGCAGAAAAAAACCCGGCCCAGCCCCCGTTGTATTTGCATTGCATCTGACCCACAAATATTCTTTCAAAACTGAGATGGAATTGAGCGTGAATTAAACCATTCCGGGGAATTCGAGCCGTGAATGATGGGGCTTGAATGAAAACACGAAAATATCAGAAAGGGGAAAAAGCACGTGGCATTTGTTCTGTGTGAAATCCTGGTGGTTTCTTGAGCTGGAAGTTGGAAATGTCTGTTATCACCMTTTCCAGGAGCTCTGCACCACCGGGGTACGTGGCTGAGAGGCAGGGCATAAAAGGTTGATAAATCACAAAAAAAAAAACGTACTTTTATGTGGAAAAAAAAATGCATTCAGCATTTTTTTTTTTTTTCCCGGGTAAAGTATGCAGAAAACCTGCTTAAATGGAGCATATAATTTTTAATGAATCAGACCCTTTCTCCTAGGAAATGAAGCAAGTATGATAAATATGATGGAAACGGGTGAATATCGAGGGTCTGGTAATCAGATCAGGTTGGAAACCCACCCGAGGGTTTGATGTGAAAGGTAGTGGCTCACAAGGATTCATTTTTCAGGCCAGCAGACTTTGAGAGATGTGGGATCAATTGGAGAAATTTGATTGTAATCAATTAAGGAGAAATCCTGCTGGCACAATTAGAGAGATGTGAGCCAATCTGGAAATCAGRATCCTGGTGGCTTCAGGATTTACTTTTAAACAATTCAGGCATTACTTCCCTGGGAATGTGCACCCTGCAGTGAAAAACCCCTTGTGGGATTTCCTCTACCTGACCAAAATTCTCGTGTTGGCTGAGTTTGAGCATTAAAAATCCTCCTGAGGGGGAATATTTGTGTTTCAGACCTGGGATCCACCTTTGAGGAGGTCCAGAAGTTCTGCAGGTTCTGTCCCCATCCTGAGGGTTGTGATCAGGGAAGGGATTTGGGGGCAGAAAATTTAGGGACGAGCTCTGAGCTCCTGAACGAAAATGGTCTGAGTTTCCAGTGTTTGTGAATGACCTGGCCAGGAGCTGTGCCTGGAAAAAAGGGGGGTCCCAGGATAGAAAAGGGGCACCCAGGATGGAAAAGGGGACACTCAGGATGGAAAAGGAGAGTCCCAGGAGCTGTGCCTGGGGCAGGGAACAGGGAAATGCCAAACCTTGTCCATGTGAGTGCATTTCCTTTGGTTCCAGTATCCAAATGCCCCAAAGCTCCCAACATTGGCATTGCTGTCACTGTCCCCAAAGCTCAGGAGCCCCAGAGAG
>NW_026624652.1:0-1046 GCF_030028575.1 Malurus melanocephalus | reverse complement strand
GATGTTGTCCCCTGTCCCGGTGATGTTGTCCCCTGTCCCCGGGTGTTGTCCCCTGTCCCCGGGCTGTGTCCCCTGTCCCCGGGTGTTGTCCCCTGTCCCTGTGATGTTGTCCCCTGTCCCGGTGATGTTGTCTCCTGTCCCCGGGCTGTGTCCACTGTCCCCGGGTGTTGTCCCCTGTCCCCGGCCTGTGTCCCCTGTCCCCGGGGGTGTTGTCCCCTGTCCCCGGTGATGTTGTCCCCTGTCCCCGGGCTGTGTCCCCTGTCCCTGTGATGTTGTCCCCTGTCCCCGGGCTGTGTCCCCTGTCCCCGGGCTGTGTCCCCTGTCCCTGTGATGTTGTCCCCTGTCCCCGGGCTGTGTCCCCTGTCCCCGGGCTATGTCCCCTGTCCCCGGGCTGTGTCCCCTGTCCCCAGTGATGTTGTCCCCTGTCCCCATCCCCCTGTCCCTGTCCCCGCTCCCGCCGGGTCCCGCCGCGCTCTCTGCCGCCCTCTGCCGGGCACTGCCGGGATGCGCCGCCGCTGCCCCGCCCGCTTTAACGGGGATTTATTTATTCCTTTATCTATTCCTTTATCTATTCCTTTATCTATTCCTTTATCTATTCCTTTATTTATTCCTTTACTTATTCCTTTATTTCTTCCTTTATTTATTCCTTTATTTACTCCTTTATTTATTCCTTTATTTGCGTCCCACGGGAGCCTTCCGTGGGGACTGCTCCGGCTCCATAAAAACCTCCCAGAGAGGAAAGGTCTTTTCCCTGGAAGTGCCTTGGCAATGAGCGTTAACTCCCGGACCGCACCAACTGCGGGGTTTGAGCTGATTTTGGCCAAGTTGGGATGAGCCCCCCGTGCCCGAGGGTCCTGCCCTGCGGGTGGGCAGCTCCTCGCTGGGCGCTGGCCGGGCTGGGGTGGTCACTGTGGGTTGGGGGCACTGGAATGGGCAGCAGACAGGACTGGTGACCTCGCCCATGGCATTCCCCGAGCTCAGGGAGGACATGGGGTCACTGGAGCAGGACTGCAGATGGTCCAAGGGCTGGAGCTCCTCAGCTCTGG
>NW_026624651.1:0-38469 GCF_030028575.1 Malurus melanocephalus | reverse complement strand
AAAAGGAACAAATTGAAGGGACCTGCTCGAGAGATCCAGTTCCTTGGGGTAAAGTGGCAAGATGGACGGCATCAGATCCCCATTGAGGTCATCAATAAGATCATGTCGATGTCTCCACCAACCAGCAAAAAGGAGACACAGGCTTTCCTGAGGCTTTTGGAGGATGCAAATCCCCGAATACAGCCAGATCGTGAGCCCTCTACCTGGTGACCCGCAAGAAGAACGATTTCCACTGGGGCCCTGAACAGCAGCAAGCATTTGCCCAAATCAAGCAGGGGATCGCTCATGCGGGAACCCTCGGCCCAGTCAGGACAGGACTAGAAGTGACGAACGCGCTCTACTCTGCAGCTGGGAGCAATGGTCTGTCCTGGAGCCTCTGGCAAAAGGTGTCTGGTGAGACTCGAGGCCGGCCACTGGGATTCTGGAGCCGAAGCTACCGAGGGTCTGAGGCCAACTACACTCCAACAGAGAAGGAGATCTTGGCAGCCTATGAGGGAGTCCAAGCTGCTCCAGCGGTGATTGGCACTGAAGCCCAACTCCTCCTGGCACCCCGACTACCAGTACTGGGGTGGATGTTTAAAGGAAAGGTTTCCTCTACCCACCACGCCACTGATGCTACCTGGAGCAAATGGATTGCTCTCATTACTCAGTGTGCCTGCATTGGAAACCCGAATCGCCCTGGGATCCTGGAAATAATTACAAATTGGCCTGAAGCTGAAAACTTTGGTCTTGCTGATGAAGAGGAGCAAGAACAAGTGACACATGCTGAGGAACCTCCACTGTACAATCAACTGCCAGAGGAAGAAAAACACTACGCTCTTTTCACTGGTGGCTCCTGTCGCATTGTAGGGATGAACTGAAAGTGGAAAGCAGCTGTGTGGAGCCCTACATGACAGGTTGCACAGGCCACAGAGGGAGAAGGTGGATCGAGTCAATTTGCTGAACTCAAAGCCATCCAGCTGGCCCTGGACATTGCTGAGAGGGAAAAGTGGACCAAGCTCTACCTTTACACTGATTCATGGATGGTGGCCAATGCTTTGTGGGGATGGCTGGAAAGGTGGAAAAAGGCCAATTGGCTTCATAGGGGAAAACCAGTCTGGGCTGCTGAAGAGTGGAAAGACATTGCTGCCCGAGTGGAGAAGTTACCTGTGAAAGTCTGCCATGTAGATGTCCATGTCCCCAAGAGCCAGGCTAATGAGGAGCACCAGAACAATGGGCAGGTAGATTGGGCTGCAAAGGTAGAGGTTTCCCAGATAGACCTGGACTGGTAACACAAGGGT
The DNA here is from genome assembly GCF_030028575.1 of Malurus melanocephalus. Lineage (NCBI taxonomy): Eukaryota > Metazoa > Chordata > Aves > Passeriformes > Maluridae > Malurus > Malurus melanocephalus. The sequence continues at coordinate 37,189 of NW_026624651.1, read as the reverse complement.
GAGTTGTTCATAGCTYGTTGGGCCCATGATTCCTCAGGCCACCAGGGCAGAAATGCCACATGTAAGTGGGCACGAGACCGAGGGGTGGATCTAACCATGGACAGTATCTCCCAAGTTATCCATGACTGTGAGACATGCACCTGCCATCAAGCAGGCCAAACGGGTGAAGCCCCTGTGGTATGGGGGAAGGTGGGACAAGTACAAGTACAGAGATGCCTGGCAGGTTGATTACATCACACTGCCCMAGACCCTTCACAGCAAGCGCTATATACTCACAATGGTAAAAGCCACCACTGGATGGTTGGAGACCTATCCTGTGCCTCATGCCACTGCCTGTAGCACCATTCTAGGCCTTGAAACACAGGTCCTTTGGAGGCATGGTACCCCAGAGAGAATTGAGTCTGACAACGGGACTCATTTTAAGAACAGCCTTAAAAACACCTGGGCTAGGGAACATGGCATTGAGTGGGTGTACCATATCCCTTATCATGCACCTGCTGCTGGCAAAATGGAACGGTGCAACGGACTCCTGAAAACCACCTTGAAAGCACTGGGCGGGGGTACTTTCAAAAACTGGGAGAAGCACTTGGCAAAAGGCCACATGGTTAGTGTACACCCGAGGCTCCACCAACCAAGCCGGCCCCACCACAGATGGGGATAAAGTTCCCTTAGTGCATGTCAGGGGACTGTTGGGAAAAACCGTTTGGATCGATTCTGCCTCCAATAARGACAAACCCATCCAAGGACTTGTCTTTGCTCAGGGACCAGGTAACACATGGTGGCTGATGCAGGAGGATGGGGAAACCCACTGTGTACCTCAGGGGAATTTGACTTTGGGTGAGAACCCTTTGTAATGTTAGAATATCTGTACACCACTGTTTGTTGAATGCCACTACTACTGAATGTATATAGTTATATAGTTTAGTTATATAGTTATAGTTATATAGTTATATAGTTATATAGTTAGTTATATAGTTATATAGTTAGTTATATAGTTATATAGTTGGGATGATGCATATATGTATAGTTACATATATGTGCATACATGTAAGTATTATTCAAATGGTATGGGAAGAAAAATAGGGGGTGGATAATGTTGTGGGTTAAGATTTCTCTTTTTTTTTTTTTTATTTCCTTTCGTGGGGAGTTTTTCTTTCTAATTTTGTTGCTGGGATACACTGATTGCCAGGTTATCCTTTTGATGGGTGGGCGATTAGTAAAGACAATGATACCTATGCCCCACCTAAACGATCTTGCTAAGCCCTGGGATGGGGTATGTGTGTGTGCGGTGAGGGGGTAACTTCACTTCCTGCGCTGCTTCACTGGGAGAAGGAGGTCGACTGCTCTTTTTCGGCAGAGCACAGCATCTCTGCTCATTGGGTTCCTGTTTGCTGCACTGTGATATTCTCCCCTGTGCCTTGCCGGGGACCCCTGAGATTCCAGCTTCAGGGGTGAGCTCTGCTCCATCCCATCTTGTAGCCACGGGATTCTGCTAGTCTCTTTGCCGTCCTGGGTTTCTTGCTGTCCAGAGGTGCACCGAGATTGGTATTTCTGCTGTCGGTTTGCAGAGGAACTTCTCTCCATCCACCTCTGCCATTTTTGTGTCCATTATTGTTGACGCGGGAGATCTGAGCTAGCTGGGACCTGCKCCACAGCGACCCCTGCAGCTGCCGGGGAATCATCGCACCCGCCCTGCCCAGCCGGGAGCCAACAGTGTCCCTGCCGACTGGGACTGTAACTGCACCAAAGGGGAGGGTGTGTCTCTGTAAGGCTATCACTGGGTTTGGGACTGGGCTGGTTGTTGCCATTGTTATTGTTACTTGTTTCACCTTGTCATATATATATATATATATATATATATTAGTAAAAACTGTTATTCCCTTTTACCCATATTCTTGCCTGAAAGCCCATGATTTTTCAAAGCTATAATAATTCGGAGGGAAGGGGGGTCATATCCACCATTCCACGGGGGGTCCCTGCCTTCACTGGCAAACACCTGTCTTTCAAACCAAGACAGTGTGAGACAGGAATCTCAGCTCTTCTTACAGTGGATGGAAATTACTTGGTGGCACCAGCAGAGTCTAGACAGGGATTCAAACGGCCACAGCTGGAAACCCAGGCAGGTTTGTTGGGTGCTTGGAGCTGCTGTCAAGGTACAGGTGAAMGAACACAATGGACTTCAGTTCAGGACAGGCAGCAGATATCCTACAGTCAACATATCTGCTCATTTGATGAGTTAATCTTTGATAAATTCAGCCTGGTACGTGATCTAGTTATTTTTTGCATCTTTTAGTCACAGTTTCATTTAGCCCGTGTTTCCCTCTCCTGCCAATGTAAGCTTCACATGAGACAGCAGAGATTTTGCTGAATTCTAAATGTATAACTTATGTTTTTAATGTTTTTCCTTGACTGACAAGACCTATCACGCAGAAGAGACACAGATTGATTTGACAGATTGTCCTTGACAAATTCATTTTATCTGTTACTCATTTTCATGTTTGCAAATTGCTAATTTGTTTTGGAATTACTTTTTTTCCATAATCCAAAGTTTAAAATCCCCTATCCTATTGTGCTGACATTAGCTGGGGTTAGAGTTCATTTTCTTCACAGTAGCTGATATGGTGTGGAACTGTGTTTTGGATTGTGCTGGAAACATTGTTGATAGCACATGGATGTCTCAGTTGTTGCTGAATGGTGCTCACAGAGCCTCCAGGCCTTTTCTGCTCCTCACCTCACCTGGCCAGTGAGTGGGCTGGGGATGCACATGGAGCTGGGAGGGGACACAGCCAGGACAGCTGACCCCAGCTGACCAAAGGGATATCCCCGACCATGTGACGTCATGTTCAGCACATAAATCAGGGAAAAGAAGGAAGGGGAGTACGTTGAGAGTGGTGCCTCTTGTCTTCCTAAGTCAAGTCATCCTTCCCATGATGGAGCCCAGCTTTCCTGGAGATGGCTGAACACCTGCCTGACCATGGGAAGCAGTGAATTAACTCATTGTTTTGCTTTGCTTGCATGCACAGGCATGCTTTACCTAATAAACTCTCTTTATCTCAATACACAAGATTTTATCACTTTTACCCTTACAATCCCCTCCCTCCATCCCACTGCATGTAATGAGCGAGTAGCTGCTGGGGCTTAGGTGCTGGCCATGGTAAACCATGACCCTTACGATTCTAATGTTCTTTTTCTTACTTCTTTTCTTTCAGTGACAAACCTGTACAAATCACGAGCTACCCTACTGAATAAGTATAAATATTCTGTTATAAAACCTGCATAAGATTAGGGAAACCAAGGCCATTTTCTTAGGGAACTGGTTGTGCCCGTGCCCTATCATAATTACAGAAACTGAAAAAATTTCATATGAAAAGCAATTTACTGAGAAAAGCATGATCTGGAATATTTTACAAAAAGCTTTAACATAAATGAATTTGCTATTTAATGTGTTAAGAGCAGCAAGAAAATGCATAAGCTCAGCTGTCTGCTGTCCTACAGGGAATCCTGTAATGTTTTTAACAGGATCCATGTGAATACAGAGTGCTGGAAGAGCAAAACACAACTGTACTTTCTTTGCCAGCCATTTTGCACTATATAATCTTCCAGTTAAAAATCCCAAATAGTTTTATTCACACAGATTGCATGATGTACCAACAACAAGGCAACTGCTGGAATTACTTTGCTTATATAAGGTAAGCTGAATCTGTGCTAAAATCACAGTTCAGTCCCATGGTGTTTTTGAGACCAGCCTCTCCAAGATGGTGCAAAGTACAGGAGGCTGAGTGTTTTTTCACCCTAACTTTGATGGCTATTCTGTCTTTTAAAATTTCCAGTGATTTGGGCAAAACTGCTCAAATTCTGTAAGAAGGAATGCCTTTGGTACAAATGTTCAATTTCCTGTGGTGGCTTGTCCAGACCTTTGCACAGTGGGTCAGCAGAACAGGAGGGACTTGTGAGTATTGCTGTCATCATAGTGGGGGACAAAGCCTGTCTCCCTTCAAGGGTATTCCTTCTACTCTGCTTGCTCAGAGCAGCCTCAGGGGTATTACTCACTGGGGTGTTCAAACACACAGAATGCTGTGTGTTCCCATCTTGGTAGGATCTATGAGGGAGATGCTTTTGTGCTAATTTTTCACAAGGAAAGGATGAGGAAATAACATTCTCCAGCTCTGGAACTCTTGTGTGGGTCAGACTGCAGCAGTTTCTTTTCACATATCCCTCCTGCAGAGTTCTCACTACATAGCAGTATGCTGATAGCTTTTTGCAGGCATGCAAAAGAGAGGATGGTTTCTTTGAATATGCAGGAAGATTTTGTTTATACTGGATTTTATAAACCATGCTTTTATAATTTATTATTGCAAACTCATCTTGGGGGAAAAATAATCACAGAATAAAAATATAAGAATATAGAGTAAATATCGACATCTATTTTCCAGATCGCAGGAGTTTGTCACCATGGAGATCATCCTGTTTTCTTCAAGAGTGATTCAAATCTTACAGATGGAGCACATGTGACAGAAGCAAAACAATATCACCAAGAATTCATGTTAAACATTTCAGAAAGAGGTTTTTGAGCACCAACCAACATCCACAGACTGCTAATGCAGAAAAAACTCTGCCTCCACTTTTTTTGTTTCTAACATTAAATAACTGAAAGCTTTATTTCTTAACATAGCTGGATTTTAAGGAACTTGTGATAAGTGTGCTGAGGGCTGGAGTATTTCACCATTATTTTGTGGTTTCAAACAAAGAACTACTCTTTTAAGAGCTAAAGTACCTTAAGGACACAATGAACCCAGAACTCCTTGAAAAGTTTGTTTTTAGTATTACTTATGTAATCGGAGTTTTGAACTGAAGGCAACCAAATGGTGCACAAGATGGAGCCCTGGCGCCGGAAAAGGTGGTTTGTCAGCAGCACCCGGCTGTCCCTGCAGCAGCTGGGAACACCAAGCTGAAGGGGGAAGCTGAAACATGCTCCTCTCCTAAGCACTGGCAGCTCTGGAGTTGTGTCCTGATGGCCAAGAGCAAACCTGAAACTTCGGGAGCACCTCTGGGAAAGAAGAAAAACCGGGCATGTTCCCATTGTCTTGCCTCCTGTGGCATATCAGACTGTGCCGTTCCACTTTAGTCACTGCTCAGCCTGCAGAAATGTATTTTTAAATGAGAGTGGAAGGCATTGCAATGACAACCAAGGACAAACTGAATTAGTCTGAAAATGCATGACAGACTTCCTCCCAATCCTACCTTTCTGCTGTGCTGCCCACCTGGGTTTCTGGTCTGTGGCTGAGGTGGAGCTGAGCCCTCCCCTTCGTTACTTCCTCCACCAGTATTGCTATGATGCCAGCCTGGGACTCAGCTCTGGCACTGCCAGTAGTGCCACAGGGCAGTGAGGGGAGCACAGGGAAAGAGCTGCTCAATTCAGGGCAGGAAAGACCCCACTGAGCCTTCCAGGTCAGAACTGCTGCTCTTGATCAGATTCCTGAAGAGAGGGACATCCTTTCTGTCAAACACCATTGTATGCTGGTGGAGAGGGGGAGAAAATGTAGTCACGCAACGTTAATTAGAGCAGTGCTGCAGCTCTAAGAGATGTAAACCTGGGTTTAAATGGTCCAGTAATGAATCAAAACTCCTGCAGCCATGCAACAGAGGCAGTGTCCACCCACCCTGCTGAGAGTGCACACTTCACACCTGATGGGGTTTGCTGTCAAGCCAAAAGGGCATCCCTTGTCCTTCCACAGCACTTCAGAGGAGTGGGTGAAGCATAAAGCCAGAACAAATATCCTGGTGTGCTCGGGATAATCTAATAGAAGGGAAATTGGGCATTTACCCTTCATCAGGATTAGATTTGTCCTGCTGGACCACGTGGTATTAACAACAAGATCTACTCTAGCAGTGCCAGGAGAGGCGTAGGCAAGTCTATAGAGCTAGGAAGCCTCACAGAGAACAGAAAAGGGTAGGGCGCCATTCAAGTGGGACAGGCTTTTCTGCAATGGCTGTACCCTAGGAATATCCAGGACACACCCTAGAAGAGGCTCTGCTTGGGATTTTCCCTCTTCTTCCTTGGTTATCTTGTTAATAATTCGAAGGTTCAAGAAACTTCCATTGTCAGTGAACAAAATAACTATTTAGAGAAACAATGCCTTTGAATTTACAGAGTTGCAAACAATCTACTGAGGACAATGCAGGAAATCTGAGCTGAAAACTTAGCAACATTTTTACCTAGCATAATAGATCTTGGAAAAGCATGATCTTCAAAAAAAATTACTACAGCTGAGAGGTTTGATTACAAAATTCATCAAGCTAAACCAATGCCTTCTCTGTTTGCAAGAGGTTGTCTTCATGAAAGTCAGTAATCATGTTGTACTAGACATGATGAGTGGTATCACTTAACATCTCTTTCATAAGCCTGTTTTTTTGTATTCTGCTCTCTAGGTAGAAATATTTCAATTTTAAAAAGTATCAACACAATAGTTCTATTTGACACATAGTGAAAGTATTTAAAAGAGAATACAATGTTTCTTTTACCAGAGATGAATCTTCTTACAACCTGTTTGCATAAGTTTATTTGCATTGATGATGCTATCTAGTCTGCTGCAACCAGTACTCTGCCCTTGCAGGCACCAGAAATACTCTCCCTATAGCAATGCCACCTTCAGGAGTGCTTTGAAAAGATTTGTATGAGCTAGGCTCAAAATTACTTGACCTACTTGTTCTTACTACCTTTTCATAAGAATTATTGCAGAATCCTTCTTCTCTACGAGCTGGAAGCTGCCCTCTGATATCCAGACAGGACTCTTTGGCAGCCACTTTCCCATTTGGAAGAGCCCTTCTCTCTCATTGCATTTACAGTCTGTACTTGTTTCACTTCAAATGCTCCCTGAAGCTGATCTGTGGGAATTGTACACTGTATTCCAGACAGTTTCTCAACACAGGCCTGTAAATGGGTGTTAGTTTTGGGTGCTATATATGGGTAGTCTCTAATCTTTGTCCTATATTGCTTAGCAGCTCCCTGTGCTCCAAGAGTCTTTTGCCATATTTTTATTGTTTTGTTGTTCGGTTTCTAACTCAGTTTGATATGTGGTAGTGCTTATTTCTTCCCAGTATTTCTCATCCAAGAACAAATAGCATGTTTTGTTGTCCATGCTTTCCTTTCATTCTCAATAGGCTCTTTTCTTGTTCTTCATGTGATTTTTTTTTTTTTTAATTACAAATTTTCATCCAGTTGACCATGGCAGTCATCCTTTTGCTTAGAACATAAACTCCTCATGGCTAATGAACAAATTTTTATTTCTTTAGAGTAAAGATACAATCTGTTCCACAGTCAAGCTCTTTAGTTCTTAAAAGCATTAATTAACTCTGCTCGTTTTATCTAAACTTTTCCTTCTGGAATTAATGGAACTGTTATTCCATAAACCTACTTGTGTTCATACATCCCAAAAATTCAGATGTATCAGCTCACAGTTATTTGCTCTGCCCAGGTATTCTGAAATGTGTCGCCTATTTTCAAAATCTCTGTGTCACAGAAAAACATACGTTGGAAAATATATGCCTGAGGATTATTATCCTTTTCACACCAGACTATCTCATAAAACCAAGAGTTGTGGGAGACAGTGATTTCAGCTGTCATTTTGTGGCTTGAAGTAAAATACCAGTGCTTTATAGCATTTAAAAAACCCAATAAACTGTAATAAAATATTACCTTCTAAACTCTGGTCCTACTCCTGTGTGAATATTGAAATTCTTTCTCAGAAGCCTTAAGCAGTTTGGGCTCTATCACTGTGCTCATCATCCTGCAGGGAGTGCTGGCATTTCAGAGGGATGCTTTCATAAAAGGGTTTGTTGTCCTGCTGCCACTTTACCAGTTGAGATTGAAGGCATTGCAATGACACCCACTGACTTGTTTGCATGGATCCCTGTCTCGGGTGAGTCAGGAATGACCCTTCTTGGAAACCTCCTAATGGGAACAGTTTCAAACTCACTTCAGTAAGGGGGGTGTCTCCCCTGCTGGTTTTTCCCTACCCTGCCTTCCAGCTTGTAGGGTACTGAGATCCTCAGCACTGTCTTGTGCTGTAGCCATGCCATTTTCTCATTTTCCACCTCTGAATGGAGCTTACCAATAACAAGGTACAATCTTGGTGATCAGTCATAGCTGCTGAACCTAATGTTAGACATAAGAACGATAGACAAGCATTTAATTAATTCCTGAAATATTTTGGTTTTAGAGTGCCTTAGGGTGTGAAGAGTGTGAGGCATCCTTCAATGTCTTCTGCTGGCTAACTTCTTTTAAAATTCCTGGTGCACATGATGTTTATTTGCAAGCTACAACACGTGAGCCACAGGAGACTGTTGTATGAGCAGGAGAGAGTGATCTGAGTGCAGGCAGGAGGGGAACTGGCTTGGGGTCAGCAGCAGTGAGGTTCACACATGGGCAGGCTGGGGTGGAAGCTTTACCTGCTGGGGTGTGGGCAGCAGGGATGAGAGATGCAGACCAGCAGAAGAGGAAGGCTGATTTCTGTGTGCTGAGGCTGCTGAATCACTGTTCACTCTAAAACCTTCCAAGCCAGAGGGTGTCCCTGGGATCTAGACAGCCTTATGATGGGGAAATGCAGACACAGACACATCGGGAGTTGTCTTCCTCCTCTCACACCCCGCCCTCAGACACTCCAAGGGAGCACCCAGCTCTCACAGCTCAGCTGCAGATCTGGTGGCACTGCCTAGCCCTGGCAGAGCAGGAGCCCTGGTGAAGAAGACCCCAAAGCTGGAGATTCCAGATAAGCAAGTGCCTGTGGAGCTGCTGCCCTCCTGAGAAGGGGCTGGCAGGGTCACGCTGCAGGCAGAGCTGCAGGAGAGTCCACAGCTAGGATGGGCATGCGGGCAGAGTGGCTGCTCTTGGGAAGGATGGATGTACCCACAGGTAATGTGGCTCAACAGATACTGAGAAGTGGCTGTGCTCTGGATGATGGGCAAGGCCTAAAATATAGACAGTTTGGACTACTCAGACCATTAACAGCCAGGATTAGAGCCTGAAAGTTCTGCTGATAATCAAACCGAATATTTGACATAGCTGTCGGAGAAAAAATACAAGGTACCATTAGGAGAAAGCAGTGAAATAGTTCATCAGTTTCTCCCAGTGACTTCTTTTCATACCATGAACAGACTTTTTAAAAAGCAGTGGAATCTAACCATCATCTGAAGCTGCCCTCTTGAGACTTTATTCCAATATATTTCAATTATTGTGTATTCAAAGTTCCCATGCTAATATACAATCTGTAGAGACTTATAATGCATGTTGGTTGAAATCTGAGCTAAATTAATATAATCTTTTCATTTAAAAAAAAAAAGAAAAAAGAGAGAGAAGAGAGAGAATCTACTTGGCTGCAAGTGCCTTAAGGAATATTCAGCAGAAAAAGACTGAATAACTGAGGAATGATTTGAAAGCAGCCCTTATGGCCAGTTGCTCAGAGCTAGTGCCAGAAAATAAGGGAAACCTTCTTTTATTAAACATGGTTGCTGTGACGTTCTCTGGTAAACCTACAGAAGGAAAAATCAGCTATGCGCTGTGCATGATTTGTTGTTCTTACAGCTGGGCTGTTTTTCAGTGACCCTGTAGAAGCTTGAATGTTTGTTTTGATACATTTTTGCCTCATTTTTGCTCAAAAAAGTGAAACATCTTCTAGGGCTGCACACATGTACCCATTTCTCTCTGAGTACCGTGACCCCTGCTCTCACCTTCTCTGTGAACATCACAGCCATGTGTATCCCTGGCTCCCTCCTTCCAGGTGTGGACAGACAGGCTCTGCAATGGGCACTGAGCATTGCCCTCCTCCCGGTGCAGAGATGGAGATGTACCTGGCYCTTGAGGGAGGGCTGGCAAGGTAAGCTTTCCCTTGTCTTTCTTCTTCTGAGACAAGCACCACTAGCTTTCTGCTGGGGATTGCAGAAATGAGAGAAAGAGCAGAAATCTGATATATTTATGTGCAGCAGAGTCAAGAGGGGCCCATTAGGGCTGGGACGTTTGTGAGCAGAGCTCCAGAAAGGTCCCTCAGTGGGGCAGTACAGGGACAAAACACAGGCCAGTGGTAAGAGTGGAGGGACAAGGATGGTGCAGTCGTGGTTGTGATTGCATATTCTTGTCTCAGAGGGTTTTTTGCAGAGGTACACTAATATATGCAGTAAAATCAAGAGTGTATGGAAATTCCCACAGAATCCAGGCTCAGTGAGTTAATTATGCATTAGGTCATTTTCTGTGTGCCTTCCAAGATGACTGCACACACCTAAATAAGATGCTGAGTGTATTTTGTTTAGCTTAAATGGTAATGGAGGAGAAAGGTTATTGATCTGGTGTCCGGGGTATTGACAGGGTTGACATTTATGTGGATTGGAATTAAGCAGGCTTTCAGTTTCCAAGGAATAAAGTTACCAGCAAGGCTCACTCACATAATTACTTTAAGGAACAGTGAAATCAAAGAAAGCATTTTCTGAAATCATAAGATTTCACTGATTCATCTTTCTGAGACATTCCTTGGCCTCAGCTCTCACTTCTCACAAAAATATACATTTGGCTTAATTTTATAACAAGTTTATTTAAAGAATACAACAATCATAGAATGTTTGATGGAAGACACCTGGAGATTATCCAGCTTGAGCCCTTGCCTTGCTCAGGTAAGACCACCTAGAGATGGCTGCCCAGGACCATGTCCAAAGGAGTTTTGAATACTTCCAGGGATGGCAGCTACAAACCTCTCAGAACCAGTTCCAGTGGTGGATCACTTGTAGAGTAAAAAAATGTATTTTCTGTGTTTCCAGTTTCTCTCATTGCCTCCCAATCTTTCATTTAGCACCAATAAGAAAAGTCTGGCTCTGTCTTCTTTACTGCCTCCCAACACCAGGTATATATTTTGTAAGTCCTCCTGAGCCTTCTCTTCTCTGGGCTGAACACTCACTCCCATCTCCTTCAGCATTTCCTCATATGTCAAGTGCTCTCCTAATACCCGGGAAGATAAAGGAACAAATAATCCCAGATCACTTAATTGTCTTCATGGTCCTTAGTGGGACTCTGTCCTGTGTGTCCATGTCCCTCTTATATTGGGGATCCCAGACTTGGACACAGTACCCCTGGTCTCACCAGGGCTGAGCAGATGAGAATGTTCATCTCTGTAGAGCCACTGGTGACACCCTTCCTAAGGCAGCCTAGCAGGTGGCTGGCCATCTTTGCACCAAGGGTACACTGTCAGCTTATGGTCAGTGAGGTGTCCCCTGAACCCATAAGCCCTTCTCTGCAGAGCTGGTACCCAGTGTCTACTGGTCCACACCATTATTCCTCCCAAGGGGGAAAGCTTGGTGCTCCTCTTTGCTGAACTTGGTGAGATCCCTGCCATCACATTCCTTCATCCCTTGAGGTTCCCCTTAAATGGCAGCACAACCAGCTGGTGCATCAAACCCTCCTCCCCATTTTGTACCCTATGCAAGCTTGCTGAAGATGCACTGTGTCCCATCTCCAAGTTCATTGATGAAGTTGTTGAATAGCATTGGACCGGTAGGGACTCTGGGCTGCTCCACTAGGACCTGGCCTCTGGCAGGACTCAAAGTCACTGATCACAGCCCTCTGAACTCAGGAATTCAGTGGCTTTCAGTCTACCTTAGCACTCGCACATCGAGCCTGAACTTCATCAGTTTGTCTGTGGAGAAAGATTTGACCAAAAACAAGGTAGAAAAGGCCACTGCTCTTGCCTCATCCACCAGTCATCGCATCTTAAAAGGCTCTTGGGCTGGCCAAACATGATTTCACCCTTCTAAACCTCATAAATCATGCTGACTTCTTCCAGACATGGTTTTCTTCTTCATATACTTGAAAATGGTTTCCAGGATTGTTTGCTCCTATATCTTGCCAATGATTAAAGTGACGCTGACCAGCCTCGGGTTCCCCAGGCTCTTTTCTTGCTCCTCGTGAAGGTGGGAGTCATATTTGCTTTCTCCCTGTCCTTAGGTACTTCCCCTGATCACCACAACCTTTCAAGTAAATTTGAGAATAGCCTTGTAGCTACATTAGCAAACACTCATGGGTGCCTCCCGTATGATTGCACAGGCTTCTACATGTCTAGTTGATTTAAATGCTCCCTAAACTGGGCCTCCTCCAGTGAGGGTAATTCTTCTTTGCTTCAGACCTTCCTATGAGTCTCAGGGGCCTGGGACAGCTGAAGGAAAGCTGTACTGGAATGACCAAGACAAGGATGGCACTGGTCATGTCAGCATCTTCCATGACAATTGTCACCACATCCCCTTCCTCCTTCACCAGCAGGCCCACAGTTTCCTCTTTCCTGCCACCTCCCAGGGGCATTTTTTGTATTCATCCCCATGCTTACCCTTGCACCATGAGATGGGCAATGACCAGTGAGCAGTGCCCAGGAGAGGCAGGTGATCATCACAGTGCCATTGGTAAGAAGAAAGAGAATTCAGCCAGGCAGAACTAGCCCTGCAGTAGCCAACTCCCTTCTGCTTTTCAAATCCACTGAATCCCTTCTCCAGTGTAGTGCAGCAGACCAAGGAAATATTTTGGTAAACTGTTTCTAGCCCTGGGGGCTATATGTTGTACATACAGCAACGTGTGTGCAAGATGGTGGGCGCTCTGCTGGATAGCCACAAAAAAATTGATTTTATATCATTGATGTCATTGATATCATTGATGGAAAACTTAACTACACATGTGAAATAAAGAGCAGGTGTAAAATATAAGTGCTGACTGAGAAAGAAATTTTTCATTTGAGGAGATTGAGTTTCAGGTGTTTTTATCTGAGGGAAAGGCCTGTGGCAGCCTATGAATGGCTAAATGCTTTGACATGACAAGTGGCAAGAAGCCAGGAGAAGTGAAAAGTGCCTGTGGTGTTTGACCAAAAGGACCACCCACAGGTGCTTTGACAAAGTGCTGCTTTGCAAACAGGGAGGAGGCAGTGCCCAAATAAATGTTACAGAAACCATGCAGAGTTCATGTATGAAAAAACAGTGATGCTGAATGTCTGCTGCTTTGCAGCTTGTGGGGCTATGATGTTTAATGTCTGACAGGGCTCAGCTGCACTTTCTGGGGCGTCTTTAAGCCATCCTGTCCCCAAGAAAGCAGTGGAGACTGCAGCCAGTCGAGACTCTTTGTGTTTCACAGCCACTTGCTCTATAACAGGGACATTTCTTATGCCTTTCTGACCACAGGCTGATCAGAGAGATCCGGAGCATCCCAGGGAACCTGGCAACCATGTGCCTGGATGAGAACAAAAACTGCAGTACCACTGCCATTATGAATAGGGCTGCTGCCATCTGTTGGTTGAAACCTCATCAGAACGTGGGAGATTCCTTGAACTGATGATGCCATGTCTAAGATGTGGATATACTGATGTCCTGGTTTTACTCGGTCCGATTTTTGGTGGTGGAGGGATGGGACCAAGAAACCACTAAGATGGCTCCTTTGACAAGGTTCTAGAAGCTTTCTTCTTCTTCTCCAGCAAAAGGAGCCTTACCCCCTGTGTTTTAGAGCAAATCCATTATGGCTCTGGGGTTGATGGACAGGCTGCCCATCAGGCCTAGGCCAATTGTACAGGCTAATTACACCTCTGTGATGACATATTGTCTTGTACATAAGAAGAATTCAAAACAAGATAGGGGCGGCCATCATGTAGTTTTTAGGTTGTTAGTATGAGGCACTGGGGAAAAACAGAGCAGGAGGGTGAGGAGATGTAAGAGAAAAATGGAGACCCAAGATCACAGTAAGGAGAAGATGGGATGGGTCGCTGTGCTGTTGCTGTGGCTCTCAAGCATGGAGAAAACAAGTTGTTCTCAAAAGGACTATTTCATCAACGAGAGACCTGTATAGAAAAGGAGAGCAACCTTGCTCTGAGGGAAAAAAAAAAACCCTGGCCTTTGAGGACTGGACTGAACTGATTAGAAGCCAAAAAAAGAGGAAGAGGCTTGGCTCCCCCACGATGTTTGAAGCGAGTTGATGCTAAGAAGAAATTGTGTTCTGTGGGGAGGGAGAGGTGCCCTCGCTCCACATCTGAAGTAAGTGGATGCTGTGTTCTGCCAGGAGATTTGTGATAGTGGTCTTACGCTGCTGAAACAATGCAGTTTGGCCTTGAAGAACATCCTTTCCTTTCTCCTACGAGGTAAAGAAAAGAATCCCTTGCCATCAGCAGTTATACACTGACTGTTTCTTGGGAAAAGAACTTCCACAGCTTGGARCTGTAAGAATGCTTCTCCTATGATGCTGGACGACAACCGTAATGAGTAGTTTGATCTATGTTAGACTTCCATTCCTGTCCCCTGTGTGTGYGGGAAGACATGCGGCGTGGAGAGGGACGACCTGAGACAAAGACGAGTCCCCAGAAAGAATAACAGGTGTCTTAAAATGTCCATTTTTATTTTTCTTCTCCTTGTAAATTTTTCCCTATCTTTGTTCCCTGCCCCGGTGCGGTAGTATTCTTAGTAGTTGTTAGTAATAAATCTATTTTGCAACTTAAGTTATTCAGCCTGTCTGACCATTCTCTGGAGCATATACATATCTTCCTCTCAATTATGTTATGTTATCCAAAAGCCATAAATTTTAGTGTTAATTGGGCTTTTGCTTTCCCTTCTGCCTCTCCAGTGGGGGAAGGGAGGGAACGCTGAGTGGGGAAGGGAGGGAACGCTGTGGGTGCAGTGCTTTTGGCTTTTGGCCCAGTTCAAACCACGACATTTTTGGTGCTGTGACTCGGATTGGGAAAAATCAGGTTTAAACCCACAACAACAGAGAAAGGATATTTCAGTTTTAATGGTAAGGGTGATATGTTCATGTTTTGGAAATCAGAAAGAGAGGACAAGATTTTTGGTCTGCATCACTTGTGGCTGACTTGCAGATCAGTGTAAATCCTTTGCTGAAGCACTGGCCAAAGTTTGAACTTTGCAAGCTGTGGATTTACAAACATTTCTCATTGCAGCATTGCCACCTTCTTCAGGTTGTGCTGCTAATTTCTCACAGACATTCCACAGTTGAACATTCATTGCATTCATTGTCTGCTGTCTCTGGGTCAGTACACTGATAAGGACCAGGAACAACTCCTCACCTCCTTTTTTTTTTTTTTTTTTTTTTTTTTTTTTTTTTTNTTAAGATTATTAGTAAGCTGGATAAGTTTCCAGGACCGAGCTCTGTGTTCTCCCACAAACAGCACTGATGAGGAAGGAGATCACCCACTGAGGCTGCTGAAAGATGCGCTGCTGCTGTGAGAAATTTCCTGCCTGTATCATCAGGAATCTCAGCAGAAGTCTGTAGCCACTACCCAGATTTTTAAAGGTTTGGGATCAGCCAAATGGCTGTCTCTCCAAAGGCTGCAGCTATCCAGATTTCTGCCTCTCTTTCTCCCAAGCCTAGAGCAGCTAAGTATTAGCATTCACTCCATGATGCTTGCTCTGCTCTATTCTCTGCCTGAAATTCACAGCTATAAAATAACTGCTAAAAGTAAATCCTATAGATTGAGAAGCTCTGGGAGATGATAAATGTTCACTTATCAGCTTCCTCCACGAATTTGTTAAACAAATCTACATGCAACAAACATTTAGAGAGGGAAGGGTTTCTGCAGTACGTTAAACTGGACCTGCAGTATCCTGTGTCCCAACTGACCTGGCTGTTAGAGGTTAATGCTCACATTAAACATCCCGAGCTGTGTAGTAATTTCTCCTCTTTCTGCATTCTGCCAGGGTCCACTTGCAGCTCCATGCAACCCGTCTGTACCTCACCCACAACAAATTTCTTATCATGTTAAGGAACAGCTAATGAGCACATTGACAAGGCAGGATGCTTACCCTGGGATGTTTCTTTTGCAGTCAGCTGTGCTGGTAGGTTATTGCACTGGTGTTTCCCACTAACTTCCAATGGCTACAGCATGTTTTTGAAATATTAGGGAAGTTTGTTTCAATTTTTGTCTGATCCTGGCAGAACTGATGGAAACCAAACAGAGAAGAACCAATTTCTCTCAGTAATTTAGAGCTCCAGCTGAACTTTTGTTCAAATTATAGGAAATACTGAAGAAAGGCTCATTTTCTGGAAGTCTGCCTTTGACTTTCAGCAGAGATTTAAAGAAGAATTATCTGGCTAGGTTAAACACTGTCTTACTCATTCTTGTAAATCACAGCTCTTAATTCTTATTTCACTTTCTGTGCAAGAATTACAGGCTGAGGATGTGTTCTTGTAATAAGGCAAATACATGAATATCTATAAAGTTTATATAAAAATTATTGAATATACACTAGAGACATACACAATGGTTGTGATGACAGTGATTAATAGAGGAGGAGATAATGGGCCCTGACCTTCTTCGACCAAGGCACTGCTCACTTTCTGGCTCATTCCTTCATTTAGTTTTGTTTGTGGTCCATCTAGCACTTTCCATGAAAAAGCTCAGACAGGGTTCTGAGGAGGGCTCACTGCCCCAAATGTGTAGAAGCACTTTATGTGTCTTACACTAATCTACCTCTAGTTTGATCATGCTTCCCCTAATTCCAGGGATAAATAACCATTCCGCATTCCCCTCATCCACTGCCTTCCTGATTTTGCAAATGTTAGTCATAGYCCCCAGTCTCCTTCTCTCCAGAGCCTTCCTTAGAAGTTGCTTCATTACCTTGATCATTTTACTTGTCTTGTCTGCCCTTTTTTTTAACTTCATTGGAGAGGATGTAGCTTAACATCAGTAGGAATTCCTTCTGTTTGGGTTATGAAGTGCAATTCCCTAACTCCAGGAGCCCCCTGTGCAGTGTACTCCAGCCTTTCTGTCCCACAGGTCACATCATCAAGGAAGAGTTGGGCTGTTCCCACCATGTTGCCCTGATCATATTTTACTGCACAGGTCTGCATGGGCCAGCATGGATCCTAGACAGAAGGCCCTTCTTACTGCGTGGAAGTTTATTATAAACACAGGCGAGCTCATCCCCCTCATTCCCTTCCATGTACAGTGTGAAGTGACCCAAAAAGGCACCTGAGAGTGACCAGTCTGATTCTTATTCATGCCTCAACATATGTTCCAGGAGGTAAAAAATGGCTTCCGGGAGTAGTGTGCTTGCAGGGAGCCTTGTCCCTCGGGAGGTTTTGCCTGGCAGCCAGTTGTGGCAGAGACAGCTTCCCCCACTGGTCTGCAAGCACCCTGCCCCCACCTTGTTGGTGGGGCAGATGCCCGGATGCCCGGGAAAAATGCGTGCGGAGAAAGCGCACGGAAAAAACACGCGGGAAATAGGAAGGCGAGGCATATAAAAGCAGCTAACTGCGACACAACCAGGGCCATTTTCCTTTGGAGTTCTTGGAAGGAGCAGGGACCCGCCTTGAGGGTCACCTTGGCCTCGCCCCCGCTCCCTCGCTTTTCCTTTTCTCCCTGTGGTCCTGTCTTCCCTGTCAGCACGTGTCCTGTCCGTGTGCTCTGTTTCGCCGCTTCCCCGAGGCAGCTCGACACTGTGACAACCTCGTGTTTGCTGTTTTCCCGACAGAGCCGCCGCCTGCAGCAGCCGCTGTCGTGGGTTCTGCAGCAGCCGCCTGCCCACAGCCCTGTGTCCGGCAGTGCCCGCAGCCCCAGCCTGCCCGCAGCAGCCGCAGCGATCTCACGAGTGTGCCCGTAGCCACGGCATYGTGTTCTCCGCTGACAAGAGGGACACGCAGCCRCTGCTGTTTGGAAATCGCGCCCAGCCCGCCTCAGGAGCCACGCAGGCTCCTCGCGGTTCACAGCACACATGCTCCTTCTGCCAACGTCGACAGGGTGCCCGGGGTACAGCGGTAACAATCTGTCTGCTATTCTGTCTCTCTCCTTTTCCCTGTTTTCTATCCCCCCCCTTAGTAGGAAGTGGTAGGAACACTTACCCTTCTTTATCAATAAACAGTTCTCAGATATAATATTGCCGCGTTTGCACTTTATTTTTTGTCCAAGAAATCTATTAAAAGAATCCTCCCCGACTCCCTCTTTCCAAGCGGGAGGGGACAGCACCCAATGGTGTAAAGAATAGGTTGACTTTCTTACGATGCCTCTGACCTTCTAAGAAGACAGATGAGTGCAGGGCAGTAGCAGTAGTGTCTGGGTTCTCTCTGAGGAATGATCCTCTCTCAGAAGGAGCTGCAGCCACAGGACCATGGGGACAGCTACCTGCTTCATGAGGCACAACATGTTTGGCTGCTAAAGGCAGAGGTTCTCTGGGGTGCTTCATAGAATAATTTATTTTCACAAGGTGACATCAAACCCAAAACTCAAGAGGCCAGAGAAATTTAAAAAAACCCCACCAAACAAAACATCTTTGGACCAGGAAACCACTTGGTTACTAGATTTTTCTTGTAAATCGAATGACTAATGTCTTTCCTGGAACTTCTGGCCCTCTTCTAGCAGCCAGCCAGCTACCATGGCCACTTGACAGCCCTGCCTTGGCTCTGGGGGAGCAGATACGCCTCAAAAGGAGCCGGAGGCAAGTGAACCTCTTGCCAGCCAGCAATATGAAAGTGTTCAATTTTGCAGAGAGCCCAGGGCTCCATTCAACTCCTGCATGGGCTGTGAGTGGAACACCTGCAGCAAGCAGCAGGCCTGGACCCCAGCAAATGTTCCAATGTGAGCCCTTGCCAAGGGGGTCTCCCAAGGTCTAGGGTTAATGTTCAGGGTGGGTTTGGGGCACTGGGAAGGAGTTGTGTGGCCAAGTCTGGCTTGCTGGCTCCACAATCCTTCCACTTTCTATGAAATTCCAGCAGAATCATATCAATTTATATGCATGCATCCATCTGTGCATTTATAGAAGTGTTTCTATTACCCTTGCTGCAAGGCTAGGGCCCGATAGAGAAAAGAAAAATGCGGTTACAAGGAAACATCAATGAGTTCTTGCAGATTGCTTTTGTCTGACTCCACCCTTTAGAGTCTGCATTTTACAATTGCATGATACAGAATATGCCTATCATTAGCACAAACAGAAAAAGCAGTGCTTATCTACCTGCTTTACTCTGGGTACTTGCTGCTGTTCTGCTAAAGGTCTTCAGAAGGGCAAAAATAAATTAGTGTAATTAAGAAATATATCTTGCACATAATCTGTCACCTTGCCTAGGTCAGAGCTGAGGCATAAGACGATGAGCCAGAAGCTAATGTCTTTGCCTGCTCTTGTGTCTGAACACAACCATGAAATCAAGTTTATTGACACAAAAGTGGGTCCAGTTTTCATGAGAGATGTCAGGTGGACTGAGATCCATGTGGCCCTTTGCTGTGGCAGTCACTAATGATCACTTGTCTTCCCTGCCCCTTCTGCTGCAGCTCCATTTCTTTCAGCTCACAACAGCACACAGCTGGCATATAATGGAAGGAGAATCAAGTGTGCAGGAAACACAAACTTTTGGGACTTTCGGATCTGCTGAGTTTGCGTTTCTGTTTGACTAAGAGTCAGTCTGCTACCAGACATTTTTTGTCTTGCTTGCTCCCCTCAACACTTTCCCCAAGGAGAGACTAATTCCTGTGGGCTGCAAACCACCCAGAAGCGATTTCAGCTAACTCAGGAGAACAATGAAGACAGGAAGAGAGGATAAAGCTGTAGAAGGGATCTACAGTGGTGGAAATCAAAATGGGGCCAGATACAGCTGCGGTGGTGATGAGGGGCAGTGCATGTGTCACACGAGGCAACAGAACAGGATGGGGGAAAGCAACATCCTTGTTAGCCTCCCATGTCCTCCTGCCCATAAATCTGCCTCCAACTGATCAAAGGTGATGTGCTCATCTACTTCCAGTGTTGAGGGTGCCTGTCCTTTTAGAAATCTAACCTGGTATCTATTGTCCTGTCCCTGACTGTAAGTAGCTGTGCAAATTTTGGACATGCCAAGAATGAAATGGGAGTGGTGTAAAATTCCGAGAGGTGAATGTACTGCTCATACTGCTGTTTGTGCYTCTTTATCCCTCACTTTCTTAGATGCTCTATATACGCCTTCTAACACCAGGTACTGTCACAGTGCAGTGCTGCAACAGCTCTCTCTGTCTTCCTATAAGGACATTCTAAGCATTAAATAACAGCTCCTCTGTTATTAAATAACTGCTCCTCAGACTCTGGTTTGAGTTTGTTCTTGGGAGCCAATGCTCTTGCTTTAGAATGTTCCTTCAGTGGGACAACACAGACTGTCACAACTCTGCCGTGTCTCAGCATTAATTCAGGGCAATCAGATGCAATTTAGAACAACTCCATCATCTCATGATGGGTTTCTGYGTAGTCCTGACCCACTTCTCTCTTACTCTTTGTGTACGTGTGTTTGTGTCCTGTTTTTTTCCGGGATTATTTTTTTCTTAGTAGCCGGTACAGTGCTTGTCCCCTCCCGCTTGAAAAGAAGGAGTCAGGGAGGTTTCTTTTAATAGATTTCTTGGACAAAAAATAAAGCACAACAGCAGCAATATTATATCTGAGAACTGTTTATTGATAAAGAAGGGTAAATGTTCCTACCACTTCCTACCAAGGCAGGGATAGAAAAGGGAATAAAGAGGGAAAAGAGAGACAGAGAGAGACAGAATAGCAGACAGATTGTTACCGCTGTACCCCGGGCACCCTGTCAATGTCAGCTTGGCAGAAGGAGCGTGCGTGCTGCGAGCCGCGAGGAGCCTGTGCGGCTCCTGAGGCGGGCTGGCCGCGATTTCCAAACAGCAGCGGCTGCGTGTCCCTCTCCTGGCTACAGGCACACTTGTGGGATAGCTGCGGCGGCTGCGGGCAGGCTGGCTGCTGCAGGACCCACGRCAGCGGCTGCTGCAGGCAGCGGCTCCGTCGGGAACAGCAAACCGATGAGCAAACGAGGTTGTCGCAGGGTCGAGCTGCCTYGGGGAAGCGGCGAAACAGAGCACACGGACAGGACAGGTGTGGACAGGGAAGACAGGACCACAGGGAGAAAAGAGAAGGAAAAGCGAGGGAGCAGGGGGAGGCCACGATGACCCTCCAGGCAGGCCCCTACTCCTTCCAAGAACTCCAAAGGAAAATGGCCCCGGTTGTGTCGCAGTTAGCTGCTTTTATATGCCTCGCCTTCCTATTTCCAGCGCGTTTTTTCCGTGCGCTGTTTTCACGGGCATCCGGGCATCTTCCCCACCAACAAGGTGGGGGGCAGGGTGCTTGCAGAGCAGTAGGGGAAGCTGTCTGTGCCATGACTGGCTGCCAGGCAAAACCTCCTAAGGGACGGAGCTCCCAGCACATAACACATGTTGAGGCATAAATAAAAATCAGATTGGTCTCTCTCAGTGCTGTTACAGTTCAGGATTCAGTATGTGAATAATGTTGGTAGCACAGTGATGTTTTGGTTGCTGCTAAGTAATGCTCACCCTAAGTCAAGGACTTTTCAGTTTCCCATGCTCTGTCAGTGAGGAGCTGCACAAAAGAGCTGGGAGAGAGCATGACTGGACAGCTGATCTGAACAGGACAAAGGGATGTTCCATACCATGGAACGTCGTGGTCAGCATATAAACTGGAGGCTGTTGACCAGGAAAGAGAGTGATAGCTCTTCAAGGATGGGCTGGAAATTGGTCAGCAGGTGGTAAACAATTGTATTGTGCCATCAGTCCTTTGGAGTTTTTTTCATTGACTTAGGGTTTCCTATTATCATTATTGTTGTTTTTATTATTTTATTTTACTTTGTTTCAATTATCAACTGTCCTTATCTCAATCCATGGGTTTTTTCCCCCTTTCCTAACTCTCCTTCCCATCCCATGGGGGTAGAGAGGAGTGAGGAAGCAGTTGCATGGTGCTTGCTGTGTGGCTGGGGTCAAACCACAACAGTTTGTGCAGATGAATGATCTCCAACATAATGACATACACCAATACAAATGGAATAGGTGTATTTATGATGAAAGACAGGTCTGATAATTGCACAAATAAAGTACAGATAATGGAAACGAAATCAACGTACCCAGGCAGGAAATAAGATAATGCGATATGAAATGCGCATTGTACCACCGACAGGTATTTTAATATAGCTTGTGAAAAATGGATTTATTTATAAGGAAAAAAGTTAAGACAAAGCCTCAGAGTCTAATTATTTATCCAGCTATGCAATTATTAGTTATAAATCTCTAGAATGACTGAGAAAATGTTTGGGGAAATGCCAATTCTGGCTCTGTGTGAAATGCTATTGCTAGGAACTGTGTTATTTCTAGCGATATATTATGGCCAAAGACACCAGAGACTTTCCATTTTCTGGGAGCTCTGCCTTTTTTCAGCAAAAAATGTGCTTTTATTGATGGCTTTAATATCATGTTGCAGGCTTCAGCCCCACAGGGGAAGAGGAATGGAGGCAGCCAGACCTTTCCGGATTAAATGTCGGTTATATGGTTGCAAGGGACAACAGGGGATGGTGTTTAATGGCCCAGGTGGTCCCTGCATATTCTGTACTCATATCTTGTGCTATTCAAATGTTTCCTTGGGGATCTCTGCCTGATCAAATATGAATGGCACTAAATTCTGAGACCTGTTGGGAAAGTACCGACCTGAGTGATTTAATATGTGCTGAGGCAGAAGCGAAGTGGGTGAGCCAGCCAGGCTCAGTTTGTCTTACCCCAACCCCAAAACAACAGTATTTGAGGCCCCAGATGGTGACAGGAGCAGGGGGAGCAGCTCTACTTCCTTCACAGYTACTGCACAGAGAGGTCCTTCACTAGAAGCTGATATTGGCCCTTTTCAGTGCTCTTTGACCTTCCATCCAAGGCACACCTAATCCTGTACCCAAAATCTCAATGTCACTAGGCATTTGCCAGTGGTAAAACAATAAACTCCATCATGAGATCAGTAGGGTCTTGTGTCATCATGAACATAGTACTTTGCTCACAGAACTTTGGATATGTGTCGTGATTTTATCTTTACCCATATATACGATGAGTATGAAGAATGAGTTATGTGCCCTTGTATAGTCTCCACAGGGCTATGCCATGATTGTGCACTTGTGGTAGGGATGGATGTCTCAAGCAAACCTCCCACAAATTTCTGCTGTGTTTTATAAGGAAAGACCAAGAAACTAGACCAAAAACCAACATTAGATCTCTTTCTAGTATAAAACCTATTACACTGTTATGCATATTACATATTACTCTGGTCAAACGTAGGAAAAAAACAATTAAGAATTTGCCAGCTGGGTTAGAAAACCCCACAAAGTGAAAATCACTGACATGTTTGGAAAGAAACTTTTAGGAAAAGTTGCCCAACTGACACTTGCCAAAGCACGACACAGACTGGTTTGAGTTAGGATTAGGAAGTTGTCCATATACGAAGAATTCCTGGGATGTGCAGCCTTCTTAGGCTTGGTACAACTCTACTATAACTAAGAACTGCAACACAGGATGTGCTGAAGGAATGATTGCTGCATCACCCTCTGTATTCAGCTCAGAAGGGAGGGGAAGAAGCATTAAGGGGCCTGCCAAATGTGGTCCCCAGACACACTTTCACAGCTGCTGGCACTGGATTTGTTCTGGCTCTTCTGGAGGCACACATCTGACCTGGGTCTGCTCTGAGCCTACCTGCATTTGGTGGCATTTTTGCTGAAGGAGACGGAGCACAGGATGCAGGTGGTGTGGCAGTGCAGGTTTGTGTGAGCTTCCCTAGGTGGAATGGGGGTGACAATGGGATGCTTTACTCCGTAGGTTGCTGCTCACCATCACTGCAGGTGCCAGGACATGTCGCTTCAGCCAAGCCTCAAGGAGAGTGTTCACACCTCTCTCGATGCTGTTACTGCCCTTGGGGCTGTGGCTGTGTGGAGCTCCTGCATAAGAACTGTGCCATGCTCCAGGCCAGCCAGAGAATCCCTGGGGAATGTCAGGAGGCGGCTGCTTCTCCACTGCAAGCCATAGAGCAGGCCGGTGCCACCCAGGCTTGAGGTTTGTGTGTGACTCACAGCCAGAGATGGTGAAGGGAGAGAACAATCCCTGCCCAGCTCTGCTCTTGAAGACCTGTGGACTAATCTTCCTTTCATTTACAGCGTTGAATTTTTCATGCCACACTAATAAAAGCCATTTGTACCATCCTGTAGTCATTTGCTGAGTCGTTTGACAAAGGAATAAATTTGGCAGGCTGTCTGGTAATTGATTTGCAGCATGCATCACCATTCTGTTCCCTTCCCCTTGCTGGACGGTTGTGGTGTACTTCGCAAAATTGGCTGGGAGMAGAAATTCATCATCACATAAGATCAGCTGCACTGAGTCAACCCAGAAAATGCTTGCCCCCATGATCCTACATCTGATGGGGGCTGAGAGCGAAATCCCTGTGACTCAGGGTAAGCACAAGATGAACAGAAGGATACACCCCAAGCCTCCTAAGAATTCTGGCTGTATTTAAAAGCAGTGTTTGAGTCTGCACAGGGTGAGCCCACACTTATCCGAAGTTCAACACCACTACAGCCCAGGGGTCTTCAAGCGCAACCTCAGCTACCAGAAGCTGAGCACACTGCACAGACAGAGATGAACACAACTTCCCACCCTGCAGTTAATCTTGCAGAAGATCTGGCCCCTCAGACTCTTTCTGCAGACAGCTGTAACCCACAGAAACAAGAGGTCTTCTGTCATTTTAGGGACGGAGTGGTTCAGAGGGAGATTTGCTGAGTCCAGGTGCTGAAGCAAAAGTGGGGATGAGTTGGGACCAGGACTGGGAAAGCAAGGGCTGAGATAAGCACACAAAGTTATGATCCACTTCCTTCCAGTGCCTGCAAGATATCAAATGTGCTCAGTGGTGCGTGAAGCTGCATCCTTTTCAAGTGATGTGGCAACCTCACAACTTGACCTTACTTGCCACACGTAATTTTCATGGTGGTAGCACATGGGAGACCCACCCAGAGCCCCTCACACCCACTCAGGAGTGCCAAAGGTTACCCTGGGGTAAGCCTGCACATCACACAGCTGCTGGTGGGTCTGGAATGCCCACGCCACAGCTGAGCATCTCTGCATCCCACAGAAAGAAAACATCCAGCACATCGTGCCCAGGGCCTAATGAGTGCTGGGAGCACAAGTCCTGGTGGGATCTTGCTGTTTCAAATTAGCACATTGGGAATGCTGTTATCTGAAAGCTCCTCAGAACACACAGTGCAGGGAAAACCAGAATGTTTCACAGGGGATCTGGGAGAGCAGAGGGAAGAGAGGCAAGGGCTGACTGAGCTTGCCAAACCAGCCCACCACAGAACAAGTGGTGATACAGGACACTCAACACCTTTGAAACCAGGTCAACCTCTTCTAAACACATTTTGCAGTGAAATGCTGATAGCTATCAGGGATGTGCAAACCTGGTAAGTCCTTAATATCTGAGAAATGTCAGGCTTGGGGAGGCACAAACAATCCCACAGGGAAATGGTGGCTCCGGAGGGATGGGGACTTGTTGGCACCCCATGGGAGCAAACAGCCTGCTGGCCTAGGGTACCTCACTGGAATGGCTGGGCTGTGAACAGGTATGAGTGTATCACTGTTAACTCAGCACTCTGATTTTCATTTCTGCTATAAGACCATGTCCAAGGCAGTGTGAATTATGTGTGAACAGGAAAAGTTCAGCTGATTTTTGCAAAGGAGTTGGAGATAATGTGTTATTAGCAACCTCTTTAAATTTGAGCCAAGTCTGTGCTGCTTCCAGCCCTGTCAGAAGGGATACATCCTTCTATTTCAGTCAGAAAAAACCTCACAAACTTACAAGCTAAAGACCCTTTCTAGGAAATCGTCATGGGTTTAAACCTGTTTTTTCCCTATCCGAGTCACGGCACCAAAAATGTCGTGGTTTGAACTGGGCCAAAAGCCAAAAACACTGCACCCACAGCGTTCCCTCCCTTCCCCCACTGGAGAGGCAGAAGGSAAAGCAAAAGCCCAATTAACACTAAAATTTATGGCTTTTGGATAACATAACATAATTGAGAGGAAGATATGTATATGCTCCAGAGAATGGTCAGACAGGCTGAATAACTTAAGTTGCAAAATAGATTTATTACTAACAACTACTAAGAATACTACCGCACCGGGGCAGGGAACAAAGATAGGGAAAAATTTACAAGGAGAAGAAAAATAAAAATGGACATTTTAAGACACCTGTTATTCTTTCTGGGGACTCGTCTTTGTCTCAGGTCGTCCCTCTCCACGCCGCATGTCTTCCCRCACACACAGGGGACAGGAATGGAAGTCTAACATAGATCAAACTACTCATTACGGTTGTCGTCCAGCATCATAGGAGAAGCATTCTTACAGYTCCAAGCTGTGGAAGTTCTTTTCCCAAGAAACAGTCAGTGTATAACTGCTGATGGCAAGGGATTCTTTTCTTTACCTCGTAGGAGAAAGGAAAGGATGTTCTTCAAGGCCAAACTGCATTGTTTCAGCAGCGTAAGACCACTATCACAAATCTCCTGGCAGAACACAGCATCCACTTACTTCAGATGTGGAGCGAGGGCACCTCTCCCTCCCCACAGAACACAATTTCTTCTTAGCATCAACTCGCTTCAAACATCGTGGGGGAGCCAAGCCTCTTCCTCTTTTTTTGGCTTCTAATCAGTTCAGTCCAGTCCTCAAAGGCCAGGGTTTTTTTTTTTCCCTCAGAGCAAGGTTGCTCTCCTTTTCTATACAGGTCTCTCGTTGATGAAATAGTCCTTTTGAGAACAACTTGTTTTCTCCATGCTTGAGAGCCACAGCAACAGCACAGCGACCCATCCCATCTTCTCCTTACTGTGATCTTGGGTCTCCATTTTTCTCTTACATCTCCTCACCCTCCTGCTCTGTTTTTCCCCAGTGCCTCATACTAACAACCTAAAAACTACATGATGGCCGCCCCTATCTTGTTTTGAATTCTTCTTATGTACAAGACAATATGTCATCACAGNGGCACCTCTCCCTCCCCACAGAACACAATTTCTTCTTAGCATCAACTCGCTTCAAACATCGTGGGGGAGCCAAGCCTCTTCCTCTTTTTTTGGCTTCTAATCAGTTCAGTCCAGTCCTCAAAGGCCAGGGTTTTTTTTTTTCCCTCAGAGCAAGGTTGCTCTCCTTTTCTATACAGGTCTCTCGTTGATGAAATAGTCCTTTTGAGAACAACTTGTTTTCTCCATGCTTGAGAGCCACAGCAACAGCACAGCGACCCATCCCATCTTCTCCTTACTGTGATCTTGGGTCTCCATTTTTCTCTTACATCTCCTCACCCTCCTGCTCTGTTTTTCCCCAGTGCCTCATACTAACAACCTAAAAACTACATGATGGCCGCCCCTATCTTGTTTTGAATTCTTCTTATGTACAAGACAATATGTCATCACAGAGGTGTAATTAGCCTGTACAATTGGCCTAGGCCTGATGGGCAGCCTGTCCATCAACCCCAGAGCCATAATGGATTTGCTCTAAAACACAGGGGGTAAGGCTCCTTTTGCTGGAGAAGAAGAAGAAAGCTTCTAGAACCTTGTCAAAGGAGCCATCTTAGTGGTTTCTTGGTCCCATCCCTCCACCACCAAAAATCGGACCGAGTAAAACCAGGACATCAGTATATCCACATCTTAGACATGGCATCATCAGTTCAAGGAATCTCCCACGTTCTGATGAGGTTTCAACCAACAGATGGCAGCAGCCCTATTCATAATGGCAGTGGTACTGCAGTTTTTGTTCTCATCCAGGCACATGGTTGCCAGGTTCCCTGGGATGCTCCGGATCTCTCTGATCAGCCTGTGGTCAGAAAGGCATAAGAAATGTCCCTGTTATAGAGCAAGTGGCTGTGAAACACAAAGAGTCTCGACTGGCTGCAGTCTCCACTGCTTTCTTGGGGACAGGATGGCTTAAAGACGCCCCAGAAAGTGCAGCTGAGCCCTGTCAGACATTAAACATCATAGCCCCACAAGCTGCAAAGCAGCAGACATTCAGCATCACTGTTTTTTCATACATGAACTCTGCATGGTTTCTGTAACATTTATTTGGGCACTGCCTCCTCCCTGTTTGCAAAGCAGCACTTTGTCAAAGCACCTGTGGGTGGTCCTTTTGGTCAAACACCACAGGCACTTTTCACTTCTCCTGGCTTCTTGCCACTTGTCATGTCAAAGCATTTAGCCATTCATAGGCTGCCACAGGCCTTTCCCTCAGATAAAAACACCTGAAACTCAATCTCCTCAAATGAAAAATTTCTTTCTCAGTCAGCACTTATATTTTACACCTGCTCTTTATTTCACATGTGTAGTTAAGTTTTCCATCAATGATATCAATGACATCAATGATATAAAATCAATTTTTTTGTGGCTATCCAGCAGAGCGCCCACCATCTTGCACACACGTTGCTGTATGTACAACATATAGCCCCCAGGGCTAGAAACAGTTTACCAAAATATTTCCTTGGTCTGCTGCACTACACTGGAGAAGGGATTCAGTGGATTTGAAAAGCAGAAGGGAGTTGGCTACTGCAGGGCTAGTTCTGCCTGGCTGAATTCTCTTTCTTCTTACCAATGGCACTGTGATGATCACCTGCCTCTCCTGGGCACTGCTCACTGGTCATTGCCCATCTCATGGTGCAAGGGTAAGCATGGGGATGAATACAAAAAATGCCCCTGGGAGGTGGCAGGAAAGAGGAAACTGTGGGCCTGCTGGTGAAGGAGGAAGGGGATGTGGTGACAATTGTCATGGAAGATGCTGACATGACCAGTGCCATCCTTGTCTTGGTCATTCCAGTACAGCTTTCCTTCAGCTGTCCCAGGCCCCTGAGACTCATAGGAAGGTCTGAAGCAAAGAAGAATTACCCTCACTGGAGGAGGCCCAGTTTAGGGAGCATTTAAATCAACTAGACATGTAGAAGCCTGTGCAATCATACGGGAGGCACCCATGAGTGTTTGCTAATGTAGCTACAAGGCTATTCTCAAATTTACTTGAAAGGTTGTGGTGATCAGGGGAAGTACCTAAGGACAGGGAGAAAGCAAATATGACTCCCACCTTCACGAGGAGCAAGAAAAGAGCCTGGGGAACCCGAGGCTGGTCAGCGTCACTTTAATCATTGGCAAGATATAGGAGCAAACAATCCTGGAAACCATTTTCAAGTATATGAAGAAGAAAACCATGTCTGGAAGAAGTCAGCATGATTTATGAGGTTTAGAAGGGTGAAATCATGTTTGGCCAGCCCAAGAGCCTTTTAAGATGCGATGACTGGTGGATGAGGCAAGAGCAGTGGCCTTTTCTACCTTGTTTTTGGTCAAATCTTTCTCCACAGACAAACTGATGAAGTTCAGGCTCGATGTGCGAGTGCTAAGGTAGACTGAAAGCCACTGAATTCCTGAGTTCAGAGGGCTGTGATCAGTGACTTTGAGTCCTGCCAGAGGCCAGGTCCTAGTGGAGCAGCCCAGAGTCCCTACCGGTCCAATGCTATTCAACAACTTCATCAATGAACTTGGAGATGGGACACAGTGCATCCTCAGCAAGCTTGCATAGGGTACAAAATGGGGAGAAGAGTTTGACCGTGTGAAACCATGACAGAAATGAAAGTACTCTTCTGAAATATAGCAGCCTAGGAACAAAGCCAACCGTGGGTGGGATGAGCAATGACCTGCTGGGATTTTGGTGCCACTAACATGCTTGGACAGAGTTCCCTGCTGCTATTTCACACCAGTGAGCAGTGTCACTGGCATGTCATGGGTAGAGGCTGTGTTGTCAGGGAACTGCAGCAGAGGTTGTGAGCTGGGCAAGAAGTCAGGGATAGTGATGTTTTCAGTGCTGGGATTGGCACAGCATCCCATGGACACTGTGAGAGGGGAGAGGATGGGGTTCCCTCTAAGTGACTCTGGTGACTCGGTGTGAATGAGGGGAAGGAAACCTGCACCCCACAGGAGCATCACAAGACTGATACATCACACAGCAGCTGTGTGAAGGGGACACACTGTGAGCGTCATCACGCTTCTGTACCCTTTGTAAGCCGCAAGGCAGCATACAGAGGAAACACCTTACAGAAAGCATTTCTCCGAGACATCTTGTTTGTAAACACTCTCTCTTGCTGCATCTCACTTGCCTGCCAGCGGTCACACATGGGGAACAAGGGAAAGGCTCTTTGGAAAAGTGTTGCTTTCAGGGCAAGATCTCACTTCTGCACGCTTTGTAAGCCGCAACACAGGATACCATGGAAGTACCTTACAGAAAGCATTTCTCCAAGAGGTCTTGTTTGCAAACACTCTCTCTTGCTGCATCTCGCCCACCTGTAAGCGGTCACGSGTGGGAAACAAGGGGACCGTTTCTTAGCAGAAGTGATGCTTTCAGTGCGAGATCTCGCTTCTGCGCGCTTTGTAAGGCGCAATGCAGCTGTCTTGGTTTGAGACAATGTTTTCAGAGAAAAATGTTAAAGAGTAAATGTTTCCTCTGAAGTGAAAAATTTGATAATTTTTTCCCACCAATATGAAATAGATGCTTTGGCAAAAAGTGAAGAGAAAAAAAAGTAGTTTATTAACAAAACACAGTGMCCACAGGACACAGATAAAAAAGTAACTGTTAGATATTTAATACTCAGGAACACACGCGGCACCCTCCCCCAGAGAGCCGCTCACCACATGGTGGTGCGGAGAAAAGATGGTGGCTCCCATCCCCAGGAAAAGAAACAAAAAGAGAAACTCACCTGGCCACTCCCAAAACAGTGGCAAAAAAACACTGGATTATAGTCCTTTCTTCACCGTGGATGAAACAGAAGACTCGGTGCCTTGTTCTGTTGCCAGCTTGGCTTTCCCAGGAGTCCAGGACGAGACGGAGCCACACAGCTTGTCCCTGTCGGTCACCGAATTGCTTCAGAAGCAGAATCAAAGCAGGCGCAGAGGGGGGTCTCTCCAGGGAAAAACTGCCCAAGCTAACAAACCGAGTTAGCTAAAATGGCAACAACGTAACTCTGCTGCACCTAGTGAGCAAGGATGTCCTGCGGCGCAAAGCTGGGCTGCAAAAGCAAAAGCCAAGCTCTCAAAAGCAAGGGCTGCACAAGCACCTTTTGGGCATACAAGCCAACAGATTAGGAATACAGAACCGAATTGGCACAAAATCAACCCAAGACATTCCACCCCTTATTCCATATCTGTCGGCTTTTACGCCCAAACTAACACATTCTAACTCTAAAGACACACATATACATACATATATACATATATACATATATACATATATACATATATACATATATACATATATACATATATACATATATACATATATACATATATACACATATACAAAATAGTGGCAGTGACATTCAACAAGCATTAATCATGGTCATCCTAACATTACAAGCGGTTTTCACTCAAAATCAAATCTCCCTGAGGTACAGAGCGAGTTTTTCCATCCGCCTGCATTAGCAAGCATGTGCAACCTGGGCCCTGAGCAAAGACAAGTCCTTGGATGGGTTTGTCCTTACTGGAGGCAGAATTAATCCACACATTATTTCCTAAGAGACCTTTGAGATGTACTGCTGGGACCCGGTTTCCATCTACTGTATGCAGGGGTTCAGACTGGGCAGGGCCAGCTYGGTTGGTGGAGCCTCGGGTGTTTACCATCCAGGYAGCCTCTGCTTGATGCTGTTCCCAGTTTTTGAAAGTACCCCCGCCCAGTGCTTTCAAGGTGGTTTTCAGGAGTCCGTTGCACCGTTCCACTTTGCCAGCAGCAGATGCATGATAAGGGATATGGTACACCCACTCAATGCCATGTTCCCTAGCCCAGGTGTTTATAAGSCTGTTCTTRAAATGAGTCCCGTTGTCAGACTCAATTCTCTCTGGGGTACCATGCTTCCAAAAGACCTGTGTTTCAAGGCCCAGAAGGGTGCTACGGGCAGTGGCGTGAGGCACAGGATGGATCTCCAACCATCCAGTGGTGGCTTTTACCATTGTGAGTACATAGCGCTTGCTGTGAAGGGTCTTGGGCAGTGCGAGGGGTCTGGGGCAGTGTGATGTAATCAACCTGCCAGGCATCTCTGTACTTGTACTTGTCCCACCTTCCCCCATAYCACAGGGGCTTCACCCGCTTGGCCTGCTTGATGGCAGGTGCATGTCTCACAGTCATGGATAACTTGGGAGATACTGTCCATGGTTAGATCCACCCCTCGGTCTCGTGCCCACTTACATGTGGCATTTCTGCCCTGGTGCCCTGAGGCATCATGGGCCCAACGAGCTATGAACAACTCACCCTTGTGTTACCAGTCCAGGTCTATCTGGGACACCTCTATCTTTGCAGCCCAATCTACTTGCTCGTTGTTCCGGCGCTCCTCATTAGCCCGGCTCTTGGGAACATGGGCATCTATATGGCGGACTTTCACAGGTAACTTCTCCACTCGGGCAGCAATGTCTTTCCACTCTTCAGCAGCCCAGATTGGTTTTCCCCTATGAAGCCAATTGGCCTTCTTCCATCTGTCCAGCCACCCCCACAAAGCATTGGCCACCATCCATGAATCAGTGTAAAGGTAGAGCTTGGTCCACTTTTCCCTCTCAGCAATGTCCAGGGCCAGCTGGATGGCTTTGAGTTCAGCAAATTGACTCGATCCACCTTCTCCCTCTATGGCCTGTGCAACCTGTCATGTAGGGCTCCACACAGCTGCTTTCCACTTTCAGTTCATCCCTACAATGCGACAGGAGCCACCAGTGAAAAGAGCGTAGTGTTTTTCTTCCTCTGGCAGTTGATTGTACAGTGGAGGTTCCTCAGCATGTGTCACTTGTTCTTGCTCCTCTTCATCAGCGAGACCAAAGTTTTCAGCTTCAGGCCAATTTGTAATTATTTCCAGGATCCCAGGGCGATTCGGGTTTCCAATGCAGGCACACTGAGTAATGAGAGCAATCCATTTGCTCCAGGTAGCATCAGTGGCGTGGTGGGTAGAGGAAACCTTTCCTTTAAACATCCACCCCAGTACTGGTAGTCGGGGTGCCAGGAGGAGTTGGGCTTCAGTGCCAATCACCGCTGGAGCAGCTTGGACTCCCTCATAGGCTGCCAAGATCTCCTTCTCTGTTGGRGTGTAGTTGGCCTCAGACCCTCGGTAGCTTCGGCTCCAGAATCYCAGTGGCCGGCCTCGAGTCTCACCAGRSACCTTYTGCCARAGGCTCCAGGACAGACCATTGCTCCCAGCTGCAGTGTAGAGCACGTTCTTCACCTCTGGTCCTGTCCTGACTGGGCCGAGGGTTCCCGCATGAGCGATCCCCTGCTTGATTTGGGCAAATGCTTGCTGCTGTTCAGGGCCCCAGTGGAAATCGTTCTTCTTGCGGGTCACCAGGTAGAGGGCTCACGATCTGGCTGTATTCGGGGATTTGCATCCTCCAAAAGCCTCAGGAAAGCCTGTGTCTCCTTTTTGCTGGTTGGTGGAGACATCGACATGATCTTATTGATGACCTCAATGGGGATCTGATGCCGTCCATCTTGCCACTTTACCCCAAGGAACTGGATCTCTCGAGCAGGTCCCTTCAATTTGTTCCTTTTTATCGCAAAGCCAGCTCCCAGGAGAATCTGGATGATCTTTTCCCCTTTCTCAAATACTTCTGTTGCCATGATCCCCCACACAATGATGTCATCAATATACTGAAGATGTTCTAGAGCCTCACCCTTTTCCAGTGCAGCCTGGATCGGCCCATGGCAGACGGTAGGGCTGTGCTTCCACCCCTGGGGCAGCCGGTTCCAGGTGTACTGCACACCCCTCCAGGTGAAAGCAAACTGTGGCCTGCACTCAGCTGCCAGAGGAATGGAGAAGAACGAGTTTGAGATGTCAATGGTGGCGTACCACTTCGCAGCTTTGGACTTCAGCTTGTACTGGAGCTCCAGCATGTCCGGCACAGCAGCGCTCAGCTGTGGATTAACTTCGATTACGCCAAGATAGTCCACAGTCAATCTCCATTCTCCTTTGGACTTTTGCACAGGCCACATGGGGCTGTTGAAGGGTGAGTAGGCCTTGCTGACAACCCCTCCAGCTCCCGCATCATCTCATGGATAGGAATCACAGCATCTCGGTTTGTTCTCTACTGCAGGCAGAGCACTGTCAAGGTGGCAACTGGAACATGCTGGTCTTCCACCTTGAGGAGTCCAACTGCAGAAGGGTTTTCGGACAGTCTAGGCAAGTTGTTTAATTTCTTGATGCCCTCTGTCTCTACAGCAACTATTCCAAAGGCCCACTTGAATCCCTTTGGTTCTTTGAAGTACCCACTTCGGAGAAAGTCTATTCCCAGGATTCATGGGGCCTCTGGACCGGTTACAGTGGGTTGTTTCCTCCACTCCTTTCCAGTCAGGCTCACCTCAGCTTCTACCAGAGTCAGGTCTTGTGATCCTCCTGTCACACCAGCAATAGAAACAGATTCTGTCTCAACATGCCGCAAAGGAATGAGTGTGCATTGCGCACCAGTGTCGACCAAAGCCTCATGTTCCTGTGGTTCTGCTGTGCCAGGCCAATGAAGCCACAGTCCAAAAGGCACGGTTATCCCTGGCCTCTACCTGGCTAGAGGCAGGGCCCCTCTAGCACTGGCTGCCATTCCTTTCCTGGGCATGCATTGCAGAGGTTCCTTCCAGGAGTTTGGACATGTCATTCTGCCTTCCGTTATGCTGGGCAGCTTGCTTATGGCAAACTGGAGCTAATTCTCTTCTGGTGAAGCTTCCTCTCTGAGTGTTGCCATTCTTCAATTCATGCACCCGTGCTGCCAGGGCAGAGGTGGGTTTTCCATCCCATCTTCTCATACTTTCCCCATGCTCACATAGGAAGTACCAGAGGTTTGCTCGTGGAGTGTATTCTCTTTCTGTGGCTGGGGAACGTCTGCTCCTGGTGACAGGGCCTCTGGTCTGGGCGGATACGATTTGGAAAAGGCTTTCTTTAAACTCTTTCTTGAGTTGCTGATGATTCTCCTCCATTTTGTTCTCCACCTTCTGTATATGCTCTGACAGGCTTGTTTCCATGGCTGAGATTCTTGCATGTGTTGGGCCATGCACTGTATCTGCATGAGCCCGGAGCTGCTTCACCACAGCAAGCATGGTCTCATCCCCCTCATTGCATTTCATCATTGCTAAAGCAGAGGCACATTCTTGTGGCCCAAGTCCTATGAGTGTTAGCCACATCAGCTGTGCACATTTTACTGTATCTGAGCTCCTGATTGTTTGGTCATTTGAGAAAATGATCTCCAACACTGCCAGTTCTCTCAGGCATTTAATCCCTTGTTCTATGGTCTTCCACATGGTTTGATGTATCTGGAGATCTTCTACACACATGTAGCTTTCCCTCACACTTTTTAGGAGCCGTGCCCAGAGACTGAGAGTGTCAGACCCCCTTGCCATCCCCTTGGTCAATAGCTGCATCACCTGACAGGGATCCCAACTGCATCGCTTCACCGCCATCCAGTATCATATTATCACCTGTGGTGTCCCAGACACAGACCTGCCAGCCCAATATCGATTAATTAGGCTGTCATTTGTAATCTACCCTTAGGCCACGCATGTTTTCTGGGGTCAGAGACTCAACAATAATTTCTGGTTCAGATTCCCCTGCTGGCTGTGAGGTTATTGGCTGCCCATCATCATCTACTGGGGGAATGGATTTGGTTTTGTGTTTCCTTCTCTGGACAGGGGCAAATGCTACTGGCTTAGGCTCACTGTCTGGTTTGGCTGCAGCCTGAGTGACTGGGGTATCTGCTGACTTGTCCTGTGGCCCCTCTGGCTCTGTCTCCTGCCATACTGCATTGAGAAATATGCGATAAGCATTAGCCAGGACCCAGCATATTGCAATGAGCTTCTTTCCTTTACCGTTCTCATTGCACTTTTCTTTCAGGTATTTACCTACTTCAGCTGGGTTCTGAATTTTTTCAGGCAGAAAGTTAAAAGCTATTGGTTCAGAGAATTCCTTCAGTATTTGGCCTGTATTTCCCCATATCCCACACCACTCAGACTTTTCCACACATGGAGAAGGTGTCTGGGTAGCCCCTCTGGAAATTTAAACTCTGATTCTTGACATGCTGCAGACAACATAAAACACCAGGAAAGTGGCATCTTTAACATCTGGGGGAAACTGAGCAGCCTCAAAAGGTGATGTGTCAGATTTGAAGGGGAAGAAGGAGATGAAGGCCTGGGAAATATCATCCCCTGCTGTTCCTGTAGCAGATTGGCTGTAATTACTAATAAAACCCTAAAGCAAGTTCCTAAGACTAGGACGGAGAAACAACATAGCATACCAAATTTCAAAAGCTCCCAGTACATCTCTTAAACTTTTATAAATCAGAACAACCACACCTATAAATATAGCAACTCTGATTCACGTCCCTGATCTATACAACACCCATGCAAGGAGCAAAATTKTCCCGATATGTTGATAGGCAAATAGGCCTGGAGAACAAAATGACATACTTACTTCGAACAGGATGGTAACTTCGAACAGTAAACCAATACCAAACATTTAAAACCAAAATACAATTATAAAAATTTTTCTCTTTACTTTCTCAAGAACCAAATGCTGGGCACCAACGYTTGGCAAGGTTTGAGAAAATGTTTTCAGAGAAAAATGTTAAAGAGTAAATGTTTCCTCTAAAGTGAAAAATTGGATAATTTCTTCCAACCAATATGAAAAAAATGATCCAGCACAAAAGTGAAGAGAAAAAAAGTAGATTATTAACAAAACACAGCGCCCACAGGACACAGATTAAAAAAAAACAAAAACTGTTAGATATTTAACACTCAGGAACACACGCGGCACCCTCCCCCACAGAGCCACACAGACACGCTATGKATAGCGAAAGGCAGCACACCGTGGAAGCACCTTGCACCAAGTATTCCCACGAGAGTTCTTGTTAGCAAGCACTCTAATTTACTCTAGCTCGCTTGCCTGCAAGCGGTCACGCGTGGGGAACAAGGGCAAAGGCTCTCTGAAAATCTGTCGCGTTCACTGAGAGAACAGCTTCTGCACGCTTTGTATCGCGAAAGGCGGAATACAGTGGAAGCACCTTGCACCAAGTATTCCCGTGAGAGTGCTTGTTTGCAAACACTCTGATTTGCTCTATCTCGCTTGCCTGCAAGCGCTCACGCGTGGGGAACAAGGGCAAAGGCTCTTTCAAAGAGTGCTACTCTCGCTGCGAATGACCGCTTCTGCAGGCTACGTATAGCGAAAGGCAGAACACATAGGAAACACCTTGCACCAAGTATTCCCACGAGACTTCTTGTTTCCAAACACTCTAATTTGCTCTATCTCGTTTGCCTGCAAGCGCTCACGCGTGGGGAACAAGGGCAAAGGCTCTTTCAAAAAGTGTGGCTTTCAGTGCAAGCAAGCACTTAAGCAAGCT
>NW_026624650.1:36394-38877 GCF_030028575.1 Malurus melanocephalus | reverse complement strand
CTGGATAAAATACTCCCACATACTTCATCCTGATCCATCCTTAGTTTCTTGTCACATTTCAACAAAAATAGAGCAATGCCTTGGATTTTTTTTCCTCATTCATCCTGAATTTTGAAACAATGAGAGGGGTAAGGGCCTTTAGTTCAGAACTCAACCAAAATTCAGAGATTTAAGAGTTTAATGATGCAGAATTTCTGCCCAGTGGTCCATTCTCCCCCTGCTCATTCGGTGAATGGGAGACAGAACATTTTCTCAAATTTTAACCAGACTTCAGGAGAACCCTCTTGTCTAACCTGTTATCTCTTGTGCCTCATGGCTTACATCTCCCATTCAAATTCTTAAGTGGAATAAAACTTAACAGTTTTGGTGACAAGTTTTCATTTATTTGGGGATTTTACTGTAATTAATTAATTTCCTGGGATTCATAAGACCCAAGTACTTTACTATCTGTCTAATTTTATAAACAGAGAGGTTGAGTTCCCAATTTCAGACTGCATTGGACAATGCAAATGGTTATAACCTGTGGGCTGCTTCCTGCAATTTTTCACACCTGGGTGTCAAACCATTCCAGGGGGGTTTAGATTGTGAAACTTTTGTGATTCCTTCAAAATTCACTAAGAGCCATTATTTCTGTGTTTGGAAAGTAGCCCAAAACACAGTTTTTGCCACGAAATACAGACACTGCTGTGAATACCAGACAAAAGCCAACCAGATTTTGGGTTGGTGGGTGGGTTCAGCATTTGCACTCCAGTCCAGCTTCATTGCACCTCAGCATCTCCCCTGTTTGGAGGAGAGTTTAGGAACAACTCTCCCTTCTCATACACTGAGAATTGTTCTGATCCAAACCCAAGTAACATGGTGTGTCTGCTAAAACAATTGCAAAAGCTGAGAAAAAAATTAGGCTGAGATGTTCACAGAAACACCTATGGTGGCTGTGCTTTTCAGATACTCGATAGCATAAAACCAATTTAGAAAAAGAGGTGATAATTTGAGACTGATGGCTCATTTTGCAGTCTCCAAAGAAGTGAGAGGAGGCTGGATTTAAAGAATGTAGTTAAAGTAAGGTGCATTTTTTAATTTTCCTGCCTTAGTTTCACATCAGTACTTCAAATAATGCACCACTGAATGCTGA
Organism: Malurus melanocephalus; assembly: GCF_030028575.1. Classification (NCBI taxonomy): domain Eukaryota; kingdom Metazoa; phylum Chordata; class Aves; order Passeriformes; family Maluridae; genus Malurus; species Malurus melanocephalus. The sequence continues at coordinate 37,745 of NW_026624650.1, read as the reverse complement.
AAAAGGCTTTAGTTATTACAGATACTGTAAAGTAGTAACTAAATCTCTGATCTCAGCATTAGGCATTTTTGTTTCTGCTGAAGGTTTGAAAAGAGTTGTCAGAAAACCACAGAGATGGCAGCTTGCTGTGAGGAAGAGGATGGTAATTAGGCTCTTCTAAGGAACCAGAAGAAAGTTTTAGGGAGTTTGACTGTGCAACTATCTGATTTATGGTCATTTTAGATAGGAATTGCAGCTGAACCATCCTCCCAATCTGCCTTGTCCATACCTTGAATCAGCTCATACTGCACATCCTCTAAACAGTGGATTATTAAAAGAAAAGGGTAATAGTCACTCCTAGAATGCAAGAAAGGACTGATTGTTGTCGGTTGCCAGTAAAAATCCAGGGCCACTATTGAGGAAATGACCATTTTACATAATATTAAAAAATAACCTGTTTAAGGAAAGGTTAATGATAGACAGGTAGAATAGGGCAGCACCTGTCTTTATGTGTCTGTCTGATCAAAACCACAAGGTCTAAATTATTTTCTTTTTCTGCAGAGATGAGGAACAGGATTGATCACGTGGGAAAAATATCACAAAATATTTTCTAAACTGCTGATGATTTATCTGTCCATGTCCCATTAATTCATTGTTGGCCTCAATATCCCCTCCATCCAGTGGGTCACAATGCTAGAAATGAGTGCCTCACCTCTGTCTGCTCTGGCACGGTTGGGATTGGATTTCTCTTATTTGGACAAGGTTTTTGGAGCAGAAAGCTGTTTATGATGGCCATGTTAAGCTGGAGCTGTACCCCAAGGGGCAGAGAAGTTCAATCTGTTGGGTTCAAGCAGGGCTGACAAGTGCTCCTCTGTCCCTGCATAAACCCAGAGAGCTGGTTAATCTGAATCCTGGCGGGTGCCCACATGGGACATTGCAGTTAAAAGTGGTTCTTTTAAAAATAAGGAGATGGAAAAATGACTGTGCAGACACCTGTGAGAGAGAAAGAACAGCTGGCACCAGAATTTGGATAACACCATCCCCTCTTGTTGGATTCCTGCCTTTTATTCAGGAGATTTGGGGGAAAGTCTGTATTGATTCTCGTTCAGAGAAATTGCGAGACACTGCACTCTCATTTTGAAGAGGATGTTTGCAGAAGTGAATTGCCTTTTCAGCAGCCATTCCCATGGGAAACAAAACAATATCCCAAGGCTGAGATGGGAGATTTTGTGGATCTCCTTAGCAACTTCCTTTTACATGTCCAGACCTGAACTGCTGCCCATCCATCCATCGGTGCCTTCATCCATCCATTCCTAATCCATCCATCCCTCCCTCCCTCCATCCATCCATCCATCCATCCATCCATCCATCC
>NW_026624650.1:33152-34698 GCF_030028575.1 Malurus melanocephalus | reverse complement strand
ACACAGCATCTGACAATGCTTTCATTCAGGGCACATCACCCTGACATGACTGAGAATTAATTCCTTCATGGAATTTAAAAAGCATTTCCCCAATGCTCTCCAATGTAAAGGTCTCATGCCATTCTTCTCAAGCAGGAGATGCTTGAATTCTATTGCAAATATTTCAAAAAGTTGTAAATGTATAAATACAAGCACACAACAGATTTAATCAGACTGGTTTGGGTAAACAGTTGCAGTGCAGCAAAGGACATGGGCTTTGACAAACCCCAAATATCAGCTGAGAGGCTCTGAAACCTCAGGATTTTGGGAATAATGGTGTAGGAATTGTTAATTGGAAAATAACACCCATGGGGAGACTGTTCTGCTACCTAAGTACCTCAAACTCTGCCCTGAGAAACTGATTGCCTCAGGAAAGCATTTGGGTACTTGGCTGGTAGTCTTTCATTTTGGTGGATGGGGCCATATTTATGCAGCAAAAAAAAAAAAAAAAAAAAAAAAAAGTCCCACTTCCCTTCTTGCAGTTTAAAATATGTTTAGTCCTGGTTTTATTCCTACCTTTAGCTTAAAATTCTGCTTCAAAACAGGAGCAAGTTAAAAACAAAGGCTAATGATTTCATCTCCCAAATGAAACACAGAATATTTAGAGCTGGATTCCAGATTGACACACGATCACACTGCCTGGGAATTTAAGGGATCACACCTCTTCAGAATACCCTAAAGCACAGCTTCTGAAATGTTCCCCTGTCATTTAAACACACTGCAATCAGATGCAAATGCAATTAGCAGGGGGTGGCCAAGTCCAGGGCTGTGATGAAAGTCATCACAGTTTATGAAGGGAAACAATTCCTACAGTTCTGCCTCTTGCTCAGTGACATGCACATCATTAATTTCCTTAAAGTGCCTTTGAACTATCTCCTAATAAATATTTTCTGATTTAAAACTTACTGAAAGAGTGGAGAAGGGGGAGAAAGATGCAAGGGAAGATAACCTGATGCTTTCAGCACCTTCATCCTGAGACAAATAGAATAAAACCGCACCATTAAAATTACAAACCAAGAGCGCAGGAAGGTCAAACAGCATTTGCATTTTGAGTGGAACAGTTTTAAAACCTGACCTTGATATTTTTACTTCTTCTAACAGGATCTAAATGTTTGTTGAAAAAATCTGACAATCTCATTGAAAATGTGTCCTAAGTCAAACATGCTCTCTAATAGTATCTGACTATTAACTGTCCTTTTATGGTTAATTTATTAAACAGTTTTGTTCCTCTTGCTGGGCATTCATCTGCTTTAAGGAGAGCAACCTCTGCAGACCAGTTTTGTGCTGTGCAGAAGCCAGAAGCTGGAAACAGAACAGACATTTAAAATTGTAAGGAAATTGAAACAAGATCTTGGTTCCATAAGAAGTAGTAAAATGTATCACTTATTATAAAACCCTTAAAATACCATAAAACCCAAAATAGATGCATGAGAGCATCTCTGCAGATATTTATGCATTTCTGAGAACTGCATAGATCCACCCCTGAATATGTGTGGGCACAGATATA
>NW_026624650.1:30643-31907 GCF_030028575.1 Malurus melanocephalus | reverse complement strand
AGAAACTCTGCTGAGCCTGAGCTGCTCCCAGCTCTGTCAGGATCTGCCCACGCAGGATCTCAGCCCGGCTCCAATTCCACCACAGCATAACACAAACAAAGCTGAGTGCAGGGGAGGAGCACCAGGGGATGGTGGAGCAGCTCCCAAGCAGAAGTTTGGGGTGGAAAGGTCTGTGCTTAATGCAGGGGTTCAGTTGGGTCTCTGGAGGAAAATAAGGAGCTGGTCTGGTTAGTCCATGGTGTAGCAAGGGAACGACTCCTTTCCCTGAGCAGCTGGAGAAAAAACATGGGATGAACTGACCTAAACCTCATGTCCCATGTTTTTAAAATTTATTTCTCTTCTTGTTGTCCTGTCCTGATTTATTTAGTAATAAGTTCAATCAATATTCCCAGGTTCATTGTGCTCTTCCTGTAACAGTATTTGCTGAGGGATCTCTTCCAGTTCTTATCTCAACTCATGAACCCTTTGTTATATTTTTTCTCCCCTGTCCAGCTGAGGACGGAATGAAACAGAAGCTTTGGTGGGTGCCTGGCATCCAGCTAGGGCCAACCCACTGCAGATTGGCACCATGAAGGTCCCCAGTGTGCATCACCACAGGGCTCTGCTCCACAATGAACTCAGTCCCCCAGTTCTGACCCAGAGTTTGGGAAGTGACACCCAAAGGTGCTGCAGCACCCCGGGAATGAGTGAACACAAAGCAGACACCTCCTGAGCCTGGAGCTCCTTCCCACCGAACTAATCCAAGCTGCATCACTTTTCCTGTTCTCTTTTCCAGCAGGAAATCAGGTTCCCTCTGAAAACATTGGGCACTGCAAGCTGCTTCTGGCTCTTCAGCTCCCGATTCACACCAATTCCCACTAATCAGAGAACACTTTGGGATTTCTAAGGGTTTGTTTGCAGCTGTGTGCCCTTTTGCAGGGCTGCCAGGAGTAATGAAATGGATGGTCAGCCAACTTCTGGCACTCCCAGAGTGGTGATGGATGCTGGCTCACACTGTAGTGAATGTGGAAGGAAGAGTGATGAGGTTTACTATTAATGCAAATATAAAATAAATACAGCCAGTGCTAAACCGAATATCAGTTTATTCCCTCTTCACAGAGCACAATATTAATTCTGTGAATCTCTATAGAGATACACACATTCTGATTTCTGCAGAGTTTAATGCTGATGAAGCCTGGAGTGAGAGAATCCTTTCCCTCCATCACCACTTCACCATCTCCCATTTAAAACAAGTCATGGCACTGTGTCTCCAGCAGAGGAGAAG
>NW_026624650.1:27367-28921 GCF_030028575.1 Malurus melanocephalus | reverse complement strand
CACTGGAAAGGATCGTGCTGGGTCTGCAGCATCCCTGTGTGTCCTTGCAAGGTTCTGCTGCCTTTGGGGCACTGGGTTGGGGACAGAGATGTCCCTGTCCCCCTGAAAGGGGGAAACTCACTCAGGGCTGCCTGGCCCCCAGCTTTTTGGCTGCTGCTCGTGGCACCTGGAGCGTTGTGTCCCTGTCACCAAGCTGTGGGCACAGCTCCTGTCACCTTGGCTGCCTGGGACTGTCCCGTGCCCGTCAGGAGTCAGACAAAGCTCTCTCCATCCCACACCCAAACAGGTCACCCTGAACAATCTGCTGTGTCAAAACTCAGGTGCCAGAGGTATTTCCTCGGGCATAAATTCCAGAAAGTCATTGTTACTGCTGGTTTGAGTTGAGAGAGTATGAAATGCACAAAGATCACCTCAATCTGGGCTCATAAAATTCAGCCTGGAGATGAGAAAGCAGATCTGGGAACTGGGTTTCACTCGGTTTTGTGCATCCAAAAAGTGAAGGCAGATGGTAACTCTCTCTGGATAAAAACTCTCCCAGTTTTCATCTCTGGCATGCTTACATGCTATTTCTGAGCACCCCAAAAAGCCGCCACCACCACAGAAATTCCAGCATTGCCATCTGTATTTTCTCTGGATGCTGGGCAGAGTCACAACCCAATAATTGTGTGGAAAATCCCATGTAGGGCTGGTGTCCTGCTCCAGCCTGTGCAGTTCTCCTCAATCAACACGTGTTGAAACCCTGGCCGTTCCCACCAAACCTCCCTTCCCAGACCATCCTTGGATGGCTCTGAGGTCAGGAAGAAGGCAGAGTTCCAGCTTTGCAGGGCAGCATCTGGACAGGGTCTGCCTGTTCTTCTCTTTTGGGATGAGGAGGGGAAGGAATCCACAGAGGGCTGGCTGCTGGCAGTGCAGAGCTCTGTGCATCCCATCCTTCTGCTCCTTCTCCCTCCTCTTCCCACGTCTGTGAACCACCTGCCATTCCTATCAAATGTTTCCACACTGATCCTGAAACCTGTATTGGTCCAAGATGAGGATTTGGGATGAAATTTCTGACTAAAACTCCTATTGCCCTTTCTTCTTATTTTGTCACAACCATTGGGCTGGGTGGCATATCCACACTCCCTGAAAACTCCTAAAAATCATCTCTTCTTGAGTCCCTCGGGCAGGTTTGGTGTGGGTGCACAGACTCAGAGCAGCACTCCCCTGGCAAAAACACTTTTGTTGCATGGCGTGATTTGAATCTGTAAAGTACCACTAATAAGAGTCGTTGTGTTGTTTTTCAGTGAAATTGGCAGAATCCAGGAACTCTCACACAAAACAAGGTTTTGTTTTTGATTTCTTTTTCCTCCACTCCCTGTAACTACAGCAAAACCATCCTTAGACTGTTTAGCCATAGATATGTTTATTCTTTCAAAGGGAGTTGAGGGTCTTGTGTTTAAGCAATGCCTGCTTTTTAACTAGCTTATGAAATATCAAAGTCTCCACCCCTGAGCAGCTTTTCCTTATAAAAATGTGTATTTTCAGGTAGCTGTCACATTCTGAGAAGCCTGTGAG
>NW_026624650.1:23852-25657 GCF_030028575.1 Malurus melanocephalus | reverse complement strand
TGGATTTACAGTGCTCAGTGAACAGGAAAGGATGCCTGACCAGAGAGAGACAGTTCATCTGTAAATGCAAATCTGCCGCTCTCTGGAGCGCAGCTTTCCCTGCTCGTACGAGGAGCAGCCTGGACTCAGAGCTGTCCTGTCCTGCCTGCCAAGGGCTGTGTCTGTCAGGGCTGTTTTTTGGAGGCTGTTCTGCTTTTTTCTGAACTTACAAGGCTGACAGAAGCTCAGCTGGAGGAGAGAACCTTGCTGCAGAAAGGAAAGGACATGGTCTGAGCAGCTCCCCTCAGATGGGGTGGATTTCTTCAGGACAGCGGAAGGAGTGAAATCAGAAGCATCAGCACTGTTATCTGAGAGAGATATGAACAGTTCTGGCGTTATTTTCTGCCTCCAACAACATCATTTTCAATTGTTCCAGCCACCAAATGCAGGAGACAAAACACACCAAAGGCAAGAAGCAAACAGCAACACCCAGCTCCTGGACATACTCTGAAACCAAGGGTCAGTTTGCCTGTTCAGGAAGGTGATAAAATGAGGAGCACTGTTTGACCTTAAAAAAATTCTTCCTAGGAAAAAGGAGGGCTTAAGACCTCTCATAGCATAGAGAAGAGTAGGATTTTTTATATGAAAGAGTTACCTTCTGCTGCTGGATCATTCAACACGACTGGCTCAATGTAGGGGAATTATCTTTATCATCGAGGTAAAAAAATTCCCTTTAGAGTTTAAGAGTGACTCAGCCTGAGCAGTGAAACAAAAGAACATGGTTGAGGTGCTCATTTGTGGCTGCTGGCAGCATGGGACATCCTGATGCACGGACAGTGACAGAAGATTAAAATTACAAGAAGGAAGAGGTTTTGGCTGTTCTGGAGCCTCTGTGATGGCTCAGAGCTGTGCAGATGAGAGGCAGCATCCTCTGAACCTCCTCTTCTGCACCACAAACCACCACAGCAGCAACTCCAGCCACAGAAAATGGAGCAGAAAGGAAATCAAAACCTGGGCACAGTGAGAAGCCTGATACAGGCTTGTCTGTAGTTCATCACTAACATCTTTTTTAAGGTTAAATGTGATGTTTTAGTAATGATGTTCTTCCTTTGTGTTTTAACTAAGACATGGATTTCTTTGAGGAATTTAAATATGCTTCATTTACAACACCATTAAGAGCAAAAAATTAGGTAATTTCCTTCCCTGTTTCTTTTCACCAGCATTTACTTAATTCAGAAAACAAGGAAATAACAATATGGAGCATTGACTCTGTGAAGTTCTGTAGGTAATAATAATGGCTTTACTGCAGAAATAACTAAACCTGCCATTGGAGAGTAAAGCTCTTCATGCACAAAAGGTTTCAGTGAAACAGCTCCTTTGATTCTGGTTCAGAACACTTCAGTGAGAACATTTGTTATGCTTGTAAATTTGGTTCGCATTTAGGGATCCTTGAGAGTTTTCTTCTCTCAAGGCCCAGTATTACCATACGATTTATAATTACTCCACAGAGTCCTGACAAAAATTCCAAAAGAATTTCAGCCATAACTCACTCCTGGAGCATTGTCAGTAATAAAAAATTGATGCATATTAATCACAGATCTCAGGAATGAATTCAGCATCTCACAGAAAGTGAGCATTTCACTCACAGTGAGGTTAACACCAGTTCCCTGCTCATAGAACCTTGTTCAATGCCATGGCTACACACTTTTTCAGATCTAAGCATCTTTGAGGCTTTTGGGCCCAAACAAAGAGTTTTGGTCAGATTCGTGATTATAGTATTTTGTTGAAAAGAAATTAGGGATGTGTGTTTTTTTCTGGTTTCTTTG
>NW_026624650.1:21160-23365 GCF_030028575.1 Malurus melanocephalus | reverse complement strand
GAATGTCTTCAAATACAGACGAAAATATCGACACCTACCAGGAATGAGACAGACCCGCATCTCTACAACATCTCAGAGGAATCAAAATTCATCAAGGGAGAGAAAAATCCCAAAGAAAAAGAGTAAATTAAATTGAGGAGATTGGAAATTTCCACACAGCACCTGTAGTTCTGGTAGCAGACAGAACTCCAAGCCCCTAAAAGGGCTGCTTGGGACAAATCCATTTTTTTAAACTGAATCTGCTGGGTTTTATTATTAGCTTGTGTTGCTTGCGCACCAGTTTTATTTCTGCCTTTTATTATTTGTTCTCAAGAGAATTAATTTTCATTTCCCAATCCAATAAAGAGAATTGGATTAAGACACCTAATAAAAAAGAGCCTTCAAAACTGAAGTTCTTCATGAATCTCATAAATAGTAACCTACTTATCCCCTTACATATATAGTGGAAATAAAAAGCAAAGTTTACTTAAGCAGATCTGGAAGTCCTGTGCCCATGCACATGTTGTAAAAGTAGCAATTCCAAGAGCAATGAATGGGAAAAAAAGAAATGCGAATTTCTGTAAAAATATCACTGATCTGATTTCAGATGAAGTTTTTCCTATTATTTGTTAAAAAGTCTCCCTTAGCTAAGTTGACTCTAAAAGGCTCAAAAATATGTGGAAAGTGGGTGAGGGGAGAAGCAGAGGAAGACTAAAATATCTACATTTACTACATCTATACCCATATTGCCATTTTCTGTTCAAAAGGAGTTGAAAGCTCAGTTGAAAGTTGTTCAGATGTTAGACCAGTCTAACATCTACCAGGGTATGACTTGCTTTTGAATCTGGGTTGGCAAAAACATCTGCTTGATATTTCCACTTCCATTAGTTATAGCTATTAAATATGTGGGGGGGAGGGTGGTGCTTCAAATTCCAAACCAGTTCCAATTTCCTCTTCTTAAACCCAGATGTGCAGAAGAAAATAAGATACCAATGACCATGAGCAGCCTGAAGTGGGCAACACATCTGACCAAAGAAACTCTTTGAAACCTGTTTTGCTTTCCAGATGACACTGAGAGACATTGGAAAATCAAAGTATTCCACGGGCTCGAAGCATTCCAGCTGCACAAGCTGATGTTCCACGAGGTCCAAACCATCACATGGCCATCACCAACGGAGCTGCCAAAAGCCAAAATATTCCTCACATCTGTGATGAGGCCCCCAGACATTCAGACACTTTTGAAGGAATTGGTTCCAAGGAATTTTGTTCCATGGAAATGGAATGGAGACGAATCCTTCTGTTCGGATATAAACACTACCCCCAAATCTACAAATTCCCATTTTCACTGGGCTCCAGCACACACTGCTGTCAAGAGAGGGAAGAACCAAGCCTGGTGTCCTCTCCCCTGCCCTCCCTTCCTCCCCAGCCTCGCTGCTTTCTGTCTGCCCTTGCTCCTGCCATCAAATGTCATTCCAGTCCCTCCCCAGGTATGGACCCACTGGATCCTGCACTCTGCAGTTTTAAATTACTAAAATGTCAGGAATCACTCTGGGCTGACAGAGCTCAGTGACAGCTCAGGGCTCTGCAGCAAGCAGCGTGTCACTTAGTGTCACACAGCAGGGGAGAGCCCTTCAGCAATTAGGGTTTTCTCATTTTCTCATTTTCTCAGCAATTAGGGTTTTTTTTAGCAATTAGGGTTTTCTCAGCAATTAGGGTTTTCTCAGTAATTAGGACTTTCTCAGCAATTAGGGTTTTCTCAGCAATTAGGGTTTTCTCAGTAATCAGGACTTTCTCAGCAATTAGGGTTTTCTCAGCAATTAGGGTTTTCTCAGTAATTAGGGTTTTGTCAGTAATTAGGATTTTCCCAACTGACCTGAGCTTCCTTTGCCCATGTTCTGGTGTGACCAATGCCATGTTCAGCAGCAGAGCCACACCAGGCTGATGTTACACATCTCACCTCCCTGCAAGTCTCCATTTGTCACTGTGTCCTCAGTGGCAGGCAAGGCTTCCCACCCAGAGACCCCTAACCACATCTGAAAAGCAAAACATGGGCTCTATTATTTATCCATATCCTTAGCATGTCCATCAGCACCTTTTCTCTGTCCCACTTCAGCTGAAAATGTATTATTAGGGGAGAAAATGTGACTTTTCGACACACCCGTTTCATGAAATAATTAATTTTATGGGCAATGTCAAAGACACTTCAGTGTTCAAAAGCAAAGGTAG
>NW_026624650.1:15306-17265 GCF_030028575.1 Malurus melanocephalus | reverse complement strand
AAGGGATTGCACATCCTCTAAAATGTTGAAATGCTTAAAATATTCTTAGGCATGCAAATCTCTCTGTTTAAAAATATGTTATTCTTCCCATTCCTTATGACATTTCATATAATGGCATCCTGATAGTGTCACTGTGATAAAAATAGACTCCATTAATTTATTCCTTTAGGAGATGTTGACAGGTCTAAGGACGTTTGAAAAAAAGATGTTCTGTAAGATTTTCTGGAGGAAGCATCTGCGTGGAGACCAGGTTGAATAAATTTGGCAGCTCTTTAGACACTGGAATCTBTGAATAAGAGATTATTTGTTGGTTTAGGTTTGGTTTTTTTATTTTAACTCTCACTCTGTGCAGACATTTAGAAGTGCAGCACAGAACAAGCATCTCCCAGGGCTCAGCTGTGGTTCTGCTGACAGCCTGCCCTGCCTGTCTGCCAGGAAAGCAGGAATAGATCCCTCCCAGCTGGAGAATACAGATTATTCCCCCTCTTCAGGGTGAACAACAAGCTGTGTAACCAGATWTGAACAAGYTGTTTGCTGCTTGTGCTGACAGTTTCATCTGTGGCTCCGTGAAACACTTCAGGTTCATGCGTTCTCCAATGCTTTTTTGGGGAAAGTTCTGGTTAAATGCATAAAACAGAAGAAAAACACCTCAGCTCTGGGATGATGGCAAAGCTACCAAGAATGCTGCTGGAGCATGAGGATCCCTGTGGGCTGAGCRCTCAGTCCATTGAATTTGCTGGCAGAGTGATCTGGAATAGCACAAAGTCATGACAGCAGTTTCAGGAGTGGAGCTTTTTCCTACAAAGAAAGCAGAAAAATCTGGCTAATAATATACCTGGAAGTGTTTTAGGGATGATTATAACTATCCCTCATTTATAAAAAAAAGCTGTTCAGTTGTACATTACTAAGATTCAATTTGCAGAAGAGATACTTTAATCTCCTGGCTCTCTGCAGCATAATTAATCTCCAAAGAAGGCAAAAATTCACAATGAATTCTGAAAGGTTTCACTCACCATGTTCTTCTGTCAGACTTTTTTTTCTGTTCAATAAAATAAAGGAAAAGAAAGATTTTCACACACTTCAGGTAGCAGGTCTAGAAATGAGGGAGAAAACGCTGAAGAGGGCAAAACCATGTGTGGATTCAGAGCTCTCCAGCATTTATTTTGGAAGAAGTCCCAGTGTGCAGCATAAAGGGTTGCACTGAGCAGTTGTTTAACATAAACCAGTATMTATTTTTCATGAAGTAATCCTGCAGTGGGTGCTGATGTTTGTGGCATCTCTTTTCTCCAGTATTTTTTTAAAAAAAGACAAAATCTGTATCTCCTTTTATGGTTTCTCTGGTTCTTCCAGTGACTGTGAATTCCTCCTGGAGCAATGGACAGAGACCATAAGTAAATGCAGATCATATTTATTCTCTCTTTTGGGGCATCCAGAGTATTGACATGATGTCACAGAACATCAGCAGCTCAACCTGTTTTCAGCTGGTCAAATGTAGATAAAAAGAACTATGTTATGTTTCAAAGGSTTCAAAAGAGCAGGTGTTACCAAATCACCTGGGAGGAACATCAGAGTGAAGGATATCCTCTGTGCTCAAAGGGAATTAAGTCAGTAAATGTGCTGTTGCAGTATCCAGGGATTTAGAGCTGTGCCTGAGCTCCATATCCAAAAATTTTGCTGAAATTATTCAAATAAAGCGAGAGAAAGAGAGCTGAGCATAGAGACAGGGATAGAAATTAATGAACCTGAAATTAACACAGAAGGAAGAAAATTCTAATTTTCAGCTAATCCCCAAAAATGATGAAGGGATGCAAGGAAAAGGAGACACAATCAGGGACACAAACCCTGGGAGGCTGTGCAGAACAACTCATTTAACCATTGATTAAAAGGAAATAATAATGATGGGTTAAATATGTATGTGAATAAAAGGAGCTAATGATCAATATTTAAAGCTTGATGCCA
>NW_026624650.1:12714-14251 GCF_030028575.1 Malurus melanocephalus | reverse complement strand
AATAAAGGAAAATAAACAGATGACCTTAGGTGATTTAATTAGCAAAACCTGACTTAATGGCACTCAGATCCCAGAACACAGCAATAAAGAGACAGCAGCCTTGGTTACTTTTCACATTCTTCCAGAGGGCAGCAATTTCCCTTCTGCTGCTCTCACCCAGCCCGGGGGTGTCCTGTGTATTCACATCTGTGCCTGAAGAGGAGTTTTGTCCAGGTGGGAGCCCAAACAGCAGGCACAAGCAGGGACAATCTGGTTTTACCTGATTAACACTTGGCAGAGGTGCAAATACACCCAAAAGTTGGTTTGAAACCTTTTAACCCAAATCTCGAAACTACAGAGCTGAATGCAAGGTGGGAATTTGCTCATTCCTGTTTTCCTCAGGACAATACATCTCTCGAGGTGGCCCAAGAGGAACACCTCCCATCTCTCTTGATTCCTCAAGGCCAGCTGACTGTGCTTGAGACTCCAGAAATTTCTTCAGCCCTTCCTCCTTCTTGTAATTACTACAGACATCACAGAGATGAGCCTGTAATGAGTTGTGGTGACAATAAAAGACTGCAGGAAGAGCACTTCTAGTTAAAATTATCCTGGCCTGCTTTGCTGGGGAAGCTCTTGGGACTTGAACCACCCAGTTATATTTATTTTCCTTCATCCAGGTGTTTGAAACCTGACATGAAAAAGCCACTTCATCCTGTGCATGCTTCCTCAGCAGACATTTGTGTAGATGTCTAAACTCCCTGATTTCATTTTGAGGGCTTTGGTTCATTCCTAGGGGCAGCTTCTTACTGGGACTCTCTTTAAGGCCAGAGCTTTATTTCATCAATAATCTGAAAATTCATCCTGTAAAGGCTTATTTACAACACAGCTTATCTATTGATCTTCTTTCAGTGGTTTTGCTCCTTCACCACATGCTGCAAAACATTTTGACAATCTGTTAGGAATCTGAAGACTTTATCAATTGTCAGTCAAGGCTTGAAACTTTCATTTCAAAATGTTGACGTCAGTTGTTGGATCACAGGCACGATGTCTTAGCAAAACTCTACAGATGTTTCCTATATTCTGCTGCCATCTTTCTGGGCTAGACCACTAAAAATAAAAATTAAAAAAAATATTGTCCGTATGCTTTCGATTTTCCCTCAAAACCAAATCAAGACAGTATAACATGTAAATTCATAAATGATTTTTTTTGAAAACCTTAGAATCCTCTTCAAAAGTGGATCTAGTTCTCCTAGAAATGGTGGAGCATTTTGCCYTTTCTTTGAGAAACAATGGAATCGGTTTTAGGAATAACATGTTATCAACACCTGCAAGCCAAAACTTGGCACTTTCTCCTCAATTTCTCTGAATAAATGTTAATTGGCAGGACTTAAATACAGCTAAGCTAGGCAATAGCAATAACTTAATCAATGTATGCAGATAAGATTAGAAGATAGACATTTAGTTGGGTTGAGTTATTGATTTTATTTTCTCTGGATAATTTCAGATGGCATTACAAGGAATATTACAGTTTTATTTAAAGGAATTTAATCAGAGGACT
>NW_026624650.1:8753-10216 GCF_030028575.1 Malurus melanocephalus | reverse complement strand
CAACACCATCAGGGAAGCATTTAGTAGCACACAGTTAAAACTGATAAACAGTATAAACTGATATTTAGTTTATTTATAAATATCACTTTATAAAAACTGATAAGCAGTATAAACTGATATTTATTTGCACATTTTGCCAATAACCTGTGAAATCCACCAAGGAAACATCACTATTTCCAAGCTCTCACACACAAAAGCCATCACAGGCTCATCGAGGTGCTGCTGATAAGTGTTGGACCATTGCTCTGCTGTTTGAATTTTGGACAGGAACTGGTGATGTTCTGGTTCTGCCATGGGGAATGCCGTCAGTGCAGCTCTATCTCAACTCTCCCATTACTTCATTCACGGTAAAAACCAAATTTTCTGAAGGATCTTTCCAGTGAAAACACTAAATCAAAAATCTCTTTTCCCTGCTGACAGACAGCTCACCACTGGGCTGTGATCACATTCTGTTGTTGGAAGGAAATTACAAACACAACAACTATTCTGCAGTCAAAGGAACAAAAGTTTATTTTGGCTGTGCGTGAATTCTGGCCACAATCTAATAATTTTTCTGTGCTTCAGAACCCTGACAGTCCTGTCTGACAACAGATGTTCCATACAGCTTCCTGTGATTTCTGAATTGAATCACACTGCAATAATGTGAACACTGCAGATGGGCACTTTAATTTTACATTTTCAGTTATACTGGCTTTTGAATCCAATACCCATTGCAAATAGTCACATTAAAGAAAAGCTCTATTCTAAATAGAGACCTTTTTCTGGTTTTGTTCAGGTTGTTTCTAAGAGTCATTTTGTAATGCAAACATGGCAAAATCTCGTACTCTGTGCCAATCATTCCTGTTGCTCACCAAGTGATGCCTCTGACACATCCATTCAGTTGCTTTTCCCTTTCTTGGTGCCGGTGATCTTCTGCTCTCCTTTGCCAAGTGCTGCAATAATGGAATAGTCACTCTATTCACAAAGCCCCTCATTCCCAGAGAGGCAATCACCTTCCTTGAAATTTCTATATTTACAGGAAAACAGTGCATTCATAACAGAATTAGATCTAGTTTCTCAGAATTCTTATTAACCACAATATTGCACATTTAAGTGAGAATTAGTCACAGGGAGTGTGCCTCTCCATTCATCTTCCTGATGACTTTTACATTCCTAAACACTCCAGAATTAGGCAATTAGGCTGCAATGGCACAGAATGGGCAATTAGGAAATATTTGCTGCCACCAGCCCTGACTGAGAGCAGTTTGATAGGTAGGTCTACTTTCTGCAGATGAAGAGGTTGGCATTTAATGACCTGAGCCATTTGCCTCAGCTGAGATCCTGGCAGGAAGGTTTTGTTTCCTGATAAGAATCCTTTCCCAGTCGCTGCTCTGGATGGGTAACAATGGGCATCCCTCAGGGCAGCTTTGTTTCTGGGCAAGTCCAACATTTTTCTCTGACAGGAAACAGCCATTCCCTCTCTC
>NW_026624650.1:6422-7918 GCF_030028575.1 Malurus melanocephalus | reverse complement strand
AATTGGGTATCTGGTGCTCCAACACAACAAAACAATTAAGCCCTCTCTACCATTGCCTGAAGGGAGCTCAGGCTTTGTCTTTTCCTTCCTTCTCTCTGCTGTGCTGAACCAGTAATGAGAGGTGAAGGCCTGCCTGCCTCTTTCTTTCTTTCCAGTTTTAGGAAAATTTAGTTTTAAGAAGATTTACTGTGGTGGTAAATCACCCAGGATGTGAAAGTCAAACTCAACAGAAGCTCCTCCCAGATGGGAACAGCTGTACATCATCCCCTCCATGTCTCACAGCCCTTAAATACTGAAAGCAAACCCAAGAAAGGCTTGTCTGGATGATTTGCTATGCTGCCAGCTTCAAGAGAGGTCCAGACAGGAAATAAAATTTCATTAACCCTGTTTGATGACAGGACACCTTCTTCCAAATCCCTGGCAGCTGTGCTGCTCTGGCAAGAGCTGCACTCACACTGGGACTGGAGGGCTTTGGAAAATTGGGAATGAGGGGCAGTTTAACCTGAGGAGGGATCTTCTGTCCTTCTCAGCTGAATAAACAGATGCTGGAATGATTTTTGCCTTTTTTCTTTTATACATTCCCTGTATTCCTTGCTCATATTTATGATTTGGAGGTTATTAGCTTATTATTGCATTTGTAGATAGTTTTCCCAGTAGTTTTCCATGCCCTTTCCCTAGGCAGGAAGACAAAACACATTCCAGAGCTCCAAGCCCTGGGGACCACAAGGTCCCTGTCCTATTCTGGTCCTTCCTGGGAACCAAGGCTGAGAACAAGGTCTGTGAGACACATTTTCATATGCAAGGAGAGCTGGGACTGAGGGTGAGAAACTCCAGAGAAAGGATTTGACCTGGGAGGAATTGCATCATCATTTGTCCTTCTAATTGGTGCTTTTTACCAACTATGCTAATTTACTAAAGCCTATCAAACTGTATTCACCCCTCTGGGGTGGGCTTTTGTGGAAATTCTTCCATGACTGCCCCTGGAGCTCCAATAAAAACCCACTCTTATATTCCCTCCTATACTAAAATAATCTTGAGTTTCATTTCTAGGTTTAAAAAGGCATCAGTGTCATGAATAACACAGAAATCTACAGAACAATGAGGAGATTTCCTCCACCTGCATCCCCCTGAGAGTGGCTCTGCTGGAAACAGTTCTTGCAGAGCAATAAAAAAGAGCTCAGGGAACGACTTTGCTTTTTTGAATTCTCCTGTCCCTGCTAATCCCTCCACAATCAGCCTTTCCAAGTGCTATCAGCATTAGAGTTGATTTGGTTTATGTCATGTCACCCTCAAGCTTAAAGGAAAACAGCCCCATTGAGAATATATGGAGTACAAAAGACATAGGGTGTCTTTTCACTCAGGAAAAAAGTAAGAAAATAATCCCTGTCCAGAAAAAGATGTATTGAACATCATCAAACACAACAGGAAACAGACAATAAAGCTTTGCTTAGCTGTTTTGGTTGGTTTTTTTTGGGTTTTTTTTGTTTTTTTTTTTT
>NW_026624650.1:3884-5147 GCF_030028575.1 Malurus melanocephalus | reverse complement strand
TTTTTTTCTTTTTCTGAAAGAAAGCCCAATGTCTCAGTCCCTCCTGGGCTGTTCTGGAGAAGTGGGAGCTCTCTCCAGAGTCAGATGACAGCTCTGTTTCCCAGAGGGATCAGCACCCACAAATTCTGTGGTCCCCACCTGTGTGAGCTTCTGCTGTCACCCTTTCCTGCCAAGCTGCAGGGGACACAGTTAATTAATCAACTGCTCAGGTGTGGTTTGTTCAGGGCTGACCAATTATTTTGGTCATGGCCACAACTGAGAGAATTTGGGGCTCACTTAGCCCAGCTTTTTATCAGCTTTAATTTCCAGCAGCCATCACTCAGAGGTGCAGGCTGGCTGCTCCTGAGTGACCTTTTGGGACAGATCTCCAGGCCACTCTGGGCACTTAGAAACAACTGTACCTAAGCAGCAGGTTGTCAGCTGGAAGTTTGACTGCCCCTAAAAAATGTAGGACTGAGTTTTGCAAAGGAGACAGTCAGAAACCTGAAATACCTGAGGAGTGCATTGGAGTGCTATTTTCCTGAGACCTGGGGGTTTTCTTTTTGCCACAAAATGCAGCATTCAGCTCACACAGGCAGTTTATAAAATACAACACAGCTCCACAGCAGCAGGGCCAAGGGATCTGTGCATGAGTAAATTCGGTGCTAAATGCCCTTAATCTGCAAATTGTTTATAAAATAAACAAAGGAAAAGCCTACAGCAGTATATGGACAAACATTCCTGCGAGGGAAAAACAGCATCAACAACCCTGTAGCAACAACAGCCCTTAGGACACCCCAGAGTGAGGAGTCCATGCTGAATGGACAGGCTGTCTGTCCCTGCAGTCACAGTCTGTCCTGTCCCACAGCCAACTGCTGATGCTGCTCAGGCTACAAAAACCTCCTCAGCTCCCTCCACCAAACTTTCCACTTTGCATCCCTGAAATGCATCTCCACTCATTAGATCCTGATTAGCTTTTACCACCTCAAAAAACTGCTCTCACTCCATGGCTTCTGACACCTTCCCCAGAATCCACCTCTTCTGTTTGGGATTTCCTCACCTTCTGCTGTCCAGAGGGCAGCTTGAGTTTGGATTTCTGTCCTCTTAGGGGAATTTATGACAAATTCATTGCTGTTTCCCTTCCCTTAAAAATCCTCTTAAGCATGTGCTCATTCTCACAGCAGGCCCAGTCCTGTGAGATTATCTCTCCTCAGAGAGAATTTCTCCCTGGTACTGTTGCAGAGCAGGAATACCTCTGTTCCACAGATAAACACACTGAATTTT
>NW_026624650.1:0-1959 GCF_030028575.1 Malurus melanocephalus | reverse complement strand
TTAAGTTGGTGCTACCTACAAATCACATGGAGAGTCATGAAATCCCTCCTCTTCCATCCTTCACTTTCTGCACTGGCATCCCCTGCAATCGTGGTCATCTTCAGGGTGCTGAAACATAAACAGTCTAATTAATACAGGAAATCAATTTGTGGAAGCATTTGTGTTCTGCCCTTTGYATGTCTGAGTTAAAACCACCTCACTGTGCAAACGAGGGGTCAGCATTAAATGCGGGCTCAAAAAGACAAGCCCTTGAATGAATGCAGAGCCTGCATCTGAAAAAAACCTAAGGCAAAAAAAGGCCATGATCCAATGAGGCTCAGTCACTGACTGCTTCTCACGAAGCCAGTAAGGAAGTTTAAATCATGAGGGATAAGATCACTCCCAGTTTGTTTGGCTTTTGTTTTGTTTTGCATTTTAATGAAAATCTAAATAATTACTGAAAGTAGGTGAGTTCATAAACCATGAAGAACACAAACAACACATCCAGGGCTCTGCTGCTAACACTAATTCATATTTAAACATTGACCCAGTGCAGAGCTGACTTACTGGAAAGATTTGTGGAGCTGTGGGGCTCAGCTCTTGCTGCTCCATCATTCATTTCCTCCCATTACTTCCTCCCAGACCAAGGGGAGCCGTGTCTGCTGTGCAGAGCTCTGCCTCATTACAGCATTTCATGAATACAAACACCATTCTACGAGTAATTTACACACAACCACGACAAGAACCACCTTAAATCTTTTTCCCTGACGAAGAGGATGTGCTAAATGTGGTTCTAACAGCACAGTACAGGAAAGTCTCTGGTCCCTGGTGTCAAAGAACAGCTGATTTAAACTCCTTTCAACTGTTTCAAGAGGCTTTGGGTCAGCCCATTTTTGGCTTAAAGTTGTCAGAGCTACAAGATGCCAGCTGAAACTAAAGCTAGAAGGAGAAATGAGAGGTTATTACTTGGAGATCTGTCAGCTGGTAACCTCTGGTATGATTTACTAAATCACTCCACTACTCGCTATTTAAATCAGAATAAATCAATGAAGCCTCCTGCTTGTCCTTAAACAGGCATTAAACATTTAACGAACTTCTGATTACTGATTACTGCCTGGAGGAAAAGAGATGCAAATAGATAAATAACCACAGTGAAAACCTTTGTCTCACTGAAGACAATGAAGAAGAATTTAACTGATTACATAAACATGGGCTCAAGAAGACAACTATTTCCCACACCCTGTACTATTAATGACCAAAATTTCACAGTGTGGCAAGTGACATATTGCTTATTATCTTTGACCTGGCTGAAAACCCACAAGTTTTATATATAAGTATTTGTAAACAAATTTATTTGCAAATGAAAACCAATAAATAAGGAAATTTTCAAATGGTTTACCCATTTTTTTCTTTTCTGCACTCTTCTGAAGAGACAGATGTATTTAATAGGGTCTGTGRTTGTTTCATGGAGTAGTTCCTGTTAAAGTAAATAAATTGAAACTAAAAAACCTCCTCTGCAGAAACACATCATCTGAAATGACAATTTTAAAATAGGGGGGAAAATCACAACTTCAGTAGTTTTTAATTATGACATAAGGATCTTTCAATGTTCGATTGAAACAGTGAATATATTTAGCATATCATCATAGCACTTTATATATAYCATGCAAACTTATGAGAAAAAACAAAACAATGAACAACACTCCTCAACACTCTTATAAAAAAAAAAAATCAGTTTTGATATTGGTCCAGACAGGCTTTGTTAGTTATTCCACGATAAACAACATTGAAAGAAAACTGTGGTGAAAGGCCCATCCTGTGCTGGATTCTGTAACTCCCTCTACCTGTACACAAGGTTTTCATTGTGCTGCAACCCAAAACATGTTTGTGTGAAATAACATCACACTTTACCAGAAAAACGTATCTGATGTCCTTCCCTCACTCATTTTCAGTGGGATAAGAAAGCAGCAAAATAAGAAG
>NW_026624649.1:35168-37324 GCF_030028575.1 Malurus melanocephalus | reverse complement strand
TGGGGTGTTCTGGCAGTTCTGAGCTGCTGGTGGCCTCGTGGGGTGCATTTTGGATTTGGGGGAGATGATAACTGAGTCTGCTTCATGGCATGGGGGATTCTTAAAACCAGGAGCAGGCAATCCCGGTGTGGGATTCCTATGGATTTATGGCTGTGAGCCGGTTAGGAACCTCTAATCATTATTATTACTATTATTATTATTATTACTATTGTTGTTATTGTTGTTATTATTGTTATTATTGTTAATCCCCAAGCCCACCTGCTGCTTTGCCACCCCGTGCCAATAGAAAAACGCCCGAAAAAGGCAATTTTAGCCAGGGCAGGCGGTGCCGTCCCACCCGGCAGCCCCGCGGATTCTCCCGCTGGAATTCCACGGGAGCGGCGGCGGCCGAGGCACCGCTTCTCCTCCCGAAAAACCGGTGAGTCACCCAAAGAGGACGGCCAGGCGCCGGCGCCGGCTGTTTCCATAGTAATTCGGGCCGGAGAGACGGTGCTGGAGCCCCTCGTGTCCCCAAAAAGCGGTTTTTGTCCCGCTCCATCGCAGCCGGGATGCTCCGGGACTCGGGCGGTGCCTCCGGGAGCTGCGGAGCCGCTCCCTCCTGCCGGATGATTCCGTTTGGGGTGGGAATAAAGGGTTCAGCTCGGGAAAAATATCATTTTCTGCGTGATTCCCAGCGTGGCTTCTCCAGGTGTTCCGGAGTGGGATGGGAAGGCGGAATGGGATGGGAGCGGGAGGAACGAGCGGAGGGATTGGAGTGGATTTTTGGGTTTTTTTTTGCTTTTCAGGCTCTTTTCTCGCTGTTTTTGGCTCAGCCCCTTTGTGGGGAGGAGGGATGGGAGCAGAGGCAGTGGGAGATGATGGAGCCCCACTCCACGGAGCGGGGTGTGGCTGCATCCCGGCCCATTAACAGGGAATTTTCATCCTTGTAGTTTTATTCCCTGCTCACTT
Organism: Malurus melanocephalus; assembly: GCF_030028575.1. Taxonomy (NCBI): domain Eukaryota; kingdom Metazoa; phylum Chordata; class Aves; order Passeriformes; family Maluridae; genus Malurus; species Malurus melanocephalus. The sequence continues at coordinate 36,376 of NW_026624649.1, read as the reverse complement.
CCAGCCCAGCTTTCCTCGTGCTTTTTTCCTTCGTGGTTCAAACCCCCCCAAAACCGCTCGCTCTGCAGCACAGGAGCAGCCTTGTCCCTCCAAAATCCCCGTGGAAAACGGGATCCAGCTGCCAGGAGAACACGGATTTGGCTCCGTGGGGATGTCAGGTTTGCTCCAAACCCCATCCAGAGCGGCTGGGATGGTGTTGGGTCAGGCCAGGGATTAATTAATGATGCCTTTGATTGGAGATGGGCAGGGGAAGGAATTGCTGGTGCGTGGTGGGCGGGGAGGCAGCTGGATGTGGGATCAGGGAATCGTGGAATCACAAAATCACGGAATTACGGGGTGGTTTGGGTTGGAAAAGCTCTAAAAAACCATCTGGGCTGGGCCAGGACACAGCCTAGAGTCTGAAATCACTCATCTCCTGCATTTCTTGTGGGAATGATGGACTCCAAGCACCGGGAATAAAATCCCCAAATGGCTTTGGACCAAACCTTCAAAAATCAGCACCTTGCAGMTGAGATACCCTGGAGAATTCCTGGGAAGCACCAGGACCTGCTTATCCTCCCAAACACAATTAATTYTCACCTTATCTCGTCCTTCCCTGGMTTTTCACTCAGCASTTTCCTTCCCYCGTTGGCTGTCATCATCATCCTCGTTAGAACCTGGCTTAATTAGTTTCTCCAAGGGAAGTCCTGGGTGTTGCTGGATCCTGGTTGGAGTTCTCAGGTTTGGGTGATGCTCCCATTCAGCATTCCCAAACTGGCTGAGCATTGGTCATTCCTGGATAAATTGGTGATTCCTGGATAAATTGGTGATTCTTTGATAAATTGGTGATTCCTGGATAAATTGGTCATTCCTTGATAAATTGGTGATTCTTTGATAAATTGGTGATTCCTGGATAAATTGGTCACTCCTTGATAAATTGGTGAATCCTGGATAGATAGGTGATTCTTTGATAAACTGGTGATTCTTTGATAAATTGGTCATTCCTTGACAAATTGGTCATTCCTGGATAAATAGGTGATTCCTTGATAAATAGGTGATTCCTGGATAAATTGGTGATTCTTTGATAAATTGGTAATTCCTTGATAAATTGGTGATTCCTTGATAATTTGGTCATTCTTTGATAAATTGGTCATTCCTTGCTAAGCTCCTTGAGCTGGGCTGGTGTCTCAGTTTAACAGGTTTATCTTCCTGCCCTCACCTGCTCTCCC
>NW_026624649.1:31320-33363 GCF_030028575.1 Malurus melanocephalus | reverse complement strand
GCAGCTCAGATCCTGCTGGGCAGCGCCCAAACTGAGATTTCCCACCTTGGGAAATGCTGACCAGGCCTGGTGGATTCCGTGGCTTTKTGTGGAACCTTTGGAAGAGGTGAGGAGCTGCTGGGACAGAGCTCCAGGCTGAGCTTTAGGTGTTGGGAAGGGCTTTAGGCTCAGCTSCTGAAGGCTGGCTGTGCTGCATCCCTGCATTCTGAGTTTCCTGGAGACGTGGTGATGTTTGTGCGGCCCCATCCGAATCCTTTGCATTATTTATCAGCTGATTTAATACAATTGCTCAGCCTCACATCCTTGCTCVGGGATTTGGATCCGCCCCCGGTGCTTCCCTCACTCCCCACTTAATGCCAGAGSCAGGGGGGGGACTCTCCCTCCTCCTTCCTCTCCCCACACCGTGAATAAAAACAGGGAATAAAGGGAATAAAAAGATTATTTTAATGCAGCGAGCCTGGCTTATGGAGAGGTGTAAGCAGTAAATGAGGGAGGCGCTGATTATTATTTTTTAAGCCTCATATCCAAGCCYTGTGTAAGTGTTGATATTTAATGATGTAAAAGTTAGGCTGGCTTTGCCTCCACGCTGCTCCTGCGTCCTGCCCCAAAGAGCAGCTGTTTCCTGTGATTTTATAGCTCGAAAAAAAATACAGAAATCCACCGAAACTGAGGATTCCCGGTAGCAGGTGGGCAGGGAAAGGTGTTTATCCTCGGGAAGGCAGCTCAAGGAGCAAAGGCAGCGATTCCAGAAGGATTAAARCTCTGGGAGTGGGCGCGGAGGGGGATAAATGGAGCACGTGGGGCCACGGCAGGGTCTGATCTCCAGCACATGAGGGACCCGTGCACGGGAAGGGAAGGCTTAATCCAGGCTTTGTGGCGTTCCTCGGGCTTTTAAATTTCCCCTTTTTTTTTTTTTTTTTTTTTTTCCGTGTAAGTGTGAAACCACCGCCCGGGCTGGCGGCTTCTCCTGCCGCCTGCGTGATCCCGGTGTGCTCTGAGTGTCACTGCACAGCCGGGGTGGTGTGAAAAGCAGGGCCCTTGACTCAGCAGGAAGCGTGGCAGGGATGTTCCACCAGTGTTTTATGGGGAAAACGGGCTGGTTTAGGGTTTTAGGGCTCTGTAGGATTTTTTTTTTGTAGGAAAGCTGAGGTGTTGTGTGCAGAGGTCGGGAAACGAGGAGAGTGGGTGAGGACGGAGAAAGGCTGGGGAACGGTGTGGGAAAGGCTCAGAGGGTGCAGCTGGGGAGAGAAAAGCTGATTTTGCTGCTTTGGAGGAGCTGCGTGGTCAGGGGAAATGTAGGTGGGTCAGGCCTGGAGAGAGGGGAAGCTGCTGAACGCACAGGGCCACCGCTGCTGCCGCCTCCCGATGTCACCGTCCCTGTCCCAGTTCTGTGCTGGCCGTGCCCTCCTCTCCTCCTGCGCCGGGAAGGACCCAGGTGTGCTCCCTGCCTCCACAGCCAGGGCCTACTTTAGCCCGGAATGCTGCAGGGCACAGGGGAGAAGAGCGGGGCACGGCGCTGAATTTAATTGGGATAATGTGGGTCAGCGCGGCGAGCGAGCGGCAGCGGCAGCGCCGACAACAAGCGGCAACCTACTTCGGGCAGCCCGCCCCGCTGGCCCCGATTGCTGCGTGCTGGGGCTCCGGCCCCGCCTGCATCCCTGATCCCTGCATCCCTGAATCCCTGCATCCCTGAGTCCCTGAATCCCTGCATCCCTGATCCCTGCATTCCTGATCCCTGATCCCTGCATCCCTGCATCCCTGTATCCCTGATCCCTGCATCCCTGAATCCCTGCATCCCTGTGTCCCTGCCAGTGTTCCTGTATTCCAGTGTTCCTGCATCCCTGATCCCTGATCCCTGCATCCCTGCATCCCTGTGTCCCTGCATCCCTGATCCCTGCATCCCTGCATCCCTGATCCCTGCATCCCTGCATCCCTGATCCCTGCATCCCTGAATCCCTGCATCTCTGAATCCCTGATCCCTGCATCCCTGCATCCCTGATCCCTGCATCCCTGCATCCCTGCATCCCTGCATCCCTGATCCCT
>NW_026624649.1:27467-30274 GCF_030028575.1 Malurus melanocephalus | reverse complement strand
CCCCTCCTTTTTCCTATCTCTTTTTTCTCTCTTTTCCCCCTCCTTTTTCCTCTCACTTCCCTTTTTTTCCCCTCTTTTTTTCCATTTTCCTCTTTTTTTTTTCCCTCTCAGAAACCTGCTAAATCCACCCCCATTCCATGTGGATCCTCCAACTGCACTTTGGGATGTGGCCACCAGCAGATGCTTCACTCCCTTCACGACTGCCTCAGGGATGTGAAACCCTCCCAGCTCCGAGATAACRGGGTTTTACCCCACAACCCACACCTAAAACACACCAAATCCCAAAAAATAATCACAAAAATCCCTTCTCCATGTGGTGCAGCCACTATTGGAGTAGTGGTTTTAAAGGCATCAGCTCTGGGTGCTGTGAAAAACCTGGAAAAGAATGAAAATCCCTGAATGGTTTGGGATGGAAAAAAATTGGAAATCATCCAGTTCTACTCTCTGCCATGGGCAGGGACAATTTCCACTATCCCAGATTGCCCCAAGCCGTGTCTTACAAGGTCCTAAACATTTCCAGGGATGGGGATAAGGAAGGAAAATCAATAAAACCAGGTTGCTCCAAACCCCATCCGTCCTAAACATTTCCAGGGATGGGGATAAGGAAGGAAAATCAATAAAACCAGGTTGCTCCAAACCCCATCCGACCTGGCCTTGAACACTTCCAAGGATGGAAGGAAAATTAATAAAAAAAAAAGATAAAAAAATGTAAAAAAGAGGTAAAAAAATTAAAAAATTGTTCCTTCCATGACAAGGATGGGAAGAGAAATACCAGGCAGCAGCCCTGGGAATTCTCTCGACACTCTCAGCTGGGCTSTGACCTGTTTGCTGTATTTGAAGCTTGAAATAGAACCTTATGAGTAATGTGGTTCAGGTTATCACCAATTAATTAATTCTTTTGYGTGGTGGATACCTAATTAAAGCAGTCTCAGGTAATTCCTGGGGGGGCTCGGGTTAATGGGGCTGATTAACGGGGTTGTTTCTCTGCTGATGTAACTTGTTGGGTGATTCCCAGCGGCTGCAAAGGGTCATTGGGCTCCCTGTGAGTGTTACTTAAAATAAAATCCTAATAAAGGTTTGATCGGGGTGAAATCACCAGGATTTTGGCAGCTTTGCCTGCTGCAGGAGGTTTTTTTGGGGAAAAAAAAGGTGAGGTTCTAGTCAGAAAAAAAAAAAAAAAGGATTTGGGTTTTATTTGAGCTGAAAATTGCTTTGTAGAGGGGTGGGCCCAGCGAGCTGGCACGAGCCACGGCAAAATCCAAATAGTCCTTCCCATCCCCTGTGGTCACATGGAGAGTGCCCCCCAAAAAAAGGATTTTTCAGCCAAATCAGAGCAATGTTGTGTCCCAGTTCCTCTGAGGTGGCTGTATCCCCTTTGCTAAATCATGGAATCACTTTGGCTGGAAAAGATTTTTGGGATCGTGGAGTCCAACCACTCCCCGGCCTTGAATTTGGGGTGATTTGTGTGAGGCTGGGGGTGAGTTTGTCCCTTTCCAAATCCTCTTGGAGATCCTCTTTGCAGCTCTCTCTTCATCCTCTCTTCCCTTTCAATCCCTGTTTGAGATCTTCATCTTAACCGTGGCCAGTACTTAAGAGCAGGATGTTAAAAACTGAAACCCAAGACTGGATCCGTTAATTAACATGAAATAATGGCTCTTGGCCACTTCCCTTAATTAAGGGTCAGGAGTTCAGAGCTGGATGAGTGGATAAGGAAGGAATTCCTGGCTGGGAGGGTGGGGAGGCCCTGGCACAGGGTGCCCAGCGAAGCTGTGGCATATTTATTTCCTTGAATGGGGGCATCCTTATTTTTCAGCATTTGGGCATCCTTTTCCCCTGATATTTTGGCATCCTGATCCCTCAGGATTTGGATATTGTTATTTTTCAGTATCTGGGCATTTTTATTTCCTTGAATGGGGGCATCCTTACTTTTCACCATTTGGGCATCATTTTTCCCTGGTGTTTTGGCTTCCTTATCCCTCAGGATTTGGACATGCTTATTCTCTGGTATTTGGGCAGCTTTATCCTTCAGGATTTGGACATCCTTGTTCCCATTCCCTGGTGTTTGGGCAGCTCCATCCTCCAGGATTTGGGCATCCTGATCCCTCAGGATTTGGACATTGTTATTTTTCAGTATCTGGGCATCTTTATTTTTCAGCATTTGGGCATCCTTATTCCCTGGTATTTGGGCAGCTCCTTCCCTCAGGATTTGGGATCTTATTCCCTGGTATTTGGGCAGCTTTATCCTTCAGGATTTTGGCATCCTGATCCCTTATGATTTGAACATTGTTATTTTTCAGTATCCGAGCATCTTTATTTCCTTGTATGTGGGTATCCTTATTTTTCAGCATTTGGGCATCTTTTTCCCTGGTATTTTGGCTTCCTTATCACTCAGGATTTGGACGTGGCTGTTCCCTAGTATTTAAAAATCCTTGGTATTTGGGCATCCTTACTCCCCACTGTTTTGGCATCCTTATTCCTCAGTGTTTGAATGTTTTTATTCCTCAATATTTGGGCATCCAAATTCCTCAGTATCCTTAGGATTTCTTGGGATTTTAGCAGCCCTTAATTCCCCAGTATTTTGACATCCTTACTCCTCAGTATTTGGGCATCCTTATTTCCCAAAATTTGGGCATTCTTGTTCCTCAATATTTGGGCATCCTTCTTCCTCAAAATTTGGGCATTTTTATTCCTCAATATTTGAGCATTCTTTTTATATTTGGGCATTTTTATTCCTCATTTGGGCATTTTTATTCCTTAATATTTGAGCATTCTTTTTATATTTGGGCATTTTTATTCCTCAATATTTG
>NW_026624649.1:26130-27167 GCF_030028575.1 Malurus melanocephalus | reverse complement strand
CATTCTTGTTCCTCAATGTTTGGGCATCCTTATTCTTCAATATTTGGGCATTTTTATTCCTCAATATTTGGGCATTCTTGTAATATTTGGGCATTTTTATTCCTCAATATCTGGGCATCCTTGTTCCTCAATATTTGGGCATTCTTATTCCTTAATATTTGGGCATTCTTGTAATATTTGGGCATTCTTGTTCCTCAATATTTGGGCATTCTTGTTCCTCAATATTTGGGCATTCTTATTCCTCAATATTTGGGCATTCTTGTAATATTTGGGCATCCTTGTTCCTCAATATCTGGGCATCCTTGTTCCTCAAAATTTGGACATCCTTATTCCTCAATATTTGGGCAACCTTGTAATATTTGGGCATTCTTCTTCCTCAATATTTGGGCACTCTTATTCCTCAATATTTGGGCATTTTTATACCTCAATATTTGGGTGTCCTTGTTCCCCAGGTTCTGGCCACAATCAGGGCTCTAGTGAGGGATTCTCCCATATTCTGGGATTTTCCTTTGTGCACCAACACTTTTTCCCTGAGTTTTCCCCCAAACGATGACCCTGGAGCAGGCTGGGGTGGGGTCACTCACCTATGGGTGCATTCCAGTGGCATTCCCATGGTTCTGGACTCTTTTTCCACCCCTGGAGCAGATCTGTTCTCCCTTCCCATGGGATGGAGGCAGCCAAAATCTTGTAGGAGGGACTGGAGCAGATGTCCCAGCCTGTTGGTTCACTGAATAATCTTAAAAAAAAAAACATAAAACCCCATAAAAACAAGAAAAGGAAGTCAAAGGAAGTCGGGGTTGGTTCCTGTTTGCTCCGGTTTGAGCCGTTAGGGGTCTGTGAGAGAACAAAGAGTTGAGGTTTTCCCATGGTGCTCACGGGGCAGGAATTGCTCCGGCCAAAGGGATGGATCAGGAATGTCCATCGGGGCTCCAGCCGTGGTCAGCTCTGGCACATGAGGTGGGTGCAGGGCACACCCCGAGCCAGGCTCTCCACAAAGCCAATTCCAGGGCTCAGAGCAAAATTAGGGGAGAGGAAAA
>NW_026624649.1:21997-23874 GCF_030028575.1 Malurus melanocephalus | reverse complement strand
AAAAAGTCTGGAAAATTAAATCCTGGAATCRTTGAGATTGGAAAAACCTTCCAAGATCATTTTGTCCCCCARCACTGCCAAGGCCACCACTGGATGTGCCACATCCCCATGGATTTTAAATCCCTCCAGGGATTGAGCTGCCTGTTCCAGTGCCTTTTCCTGCCTGTTCCAATTCCAGCTGGCATGAAAGGATGTGTTCCACTGGTTTTAAACTGCACAGGAGCAAAGTTGGATGGGCAAAAGCCTCAAAACCCCAGAGATGCAGGAGGTGCCTTGTGATRACCATGAAATCCCACTCAGTGCCTGTTTGCACTTTTGGGAATGTCAGGAAGTTCTTCCCGGGGTTGGTGCTGCCTTTGGGCACTCACTGATCCAGCCCAGTGCAGAATGTGCTTTGAGAGACCCCTTCTCTAGTGGCAGTGCCTTTTTAGGGTAATCACACTAATTAATCAGCCTTGAAATCATAAAATCTAAGAATGGTTTGGGTTGGAAGGGATCTTAAAACTCATTTTTTCCACCCCCTGCCATGGGCAGGGACACCTTTCACCATCCCAGGCTGCTCCAAGCACCATCCAACCTGGCCTTGGATGCTTCCAAAGATGGGGAAATGCCATTTTTGTAAACATTCAGGTAAATTCCAATCTCCACCCACACAGACTTGAGCTAAAACCCCACCAAAAGAGGTGGAAAATCTCATGGAGATGGTTAAGCTCCGATTTCACAGGTTTGGGTTGGAGCTGGTGATGGATCCAGCACAATTCCAGGATCCTCTGTGCTCCAGAGCCTCATCCTGCAGAGCAGCAGCAGGAGGAGCTGGCAAAGGAAAGCTGTGAGCAGARCTGGCAGCTCCAGGGGTGCCAGAGCCCTGCAGGAGCCCAGGCTGGCAGKGAGGAATGGGTTTGCAGCTTGGCAGGAGTGCTGGGCATCCAGAAATGCTCCTTTGGCAGCRGATGAGCCGGGCTGGATGCGCTGTTTGGTGTGGAAATGCATCCAGGAATGCAGGGTGGGGTGGAGGAGAGGGCTGGCTGTGCCCTGGCACAAAACCTTTGAACCCCAATCTCATCCCATATTTTTTGCTCCACATCCCCGGGTAAAAGATGGAGATTTTTGCAAAGCTGGAAAGAGCAAACCAAGAGCTGATGCAGCTTCATCAGGGATGTGCCTCGCTGTTTGCCCTCCTAAATCCCAAATTTTGGTGCCTGTTTGGGGTGGGTGCTGCTGGTGGCAGAAGAAAATGTCCTTCAGATGTGTCAAAGATGCTCTTCATTCAGCAGGCAGCAACAAACGAGGTGGATTTTTGGAGCTTGGGGAGCAACTGCAAAAATCAGCAGCAGAATTTCTGCTTCTAGACATTAACTGAAAGTGATTTTAATGGAATTATGGAATGGTTTGGGTTGGAAAGGAACTTAAAGCTCATCCCAGTCCATCCTGAAATGGGATCAGATAATTCCCACTATCCCAGGGTGCTCCAAACCCCATCCAGTGGAGAGATGGCAGGTCAGCATTATCCCAATTAATCCCTCAATCCCCTCCAGCAGAGCTCAGCTCCCAGCCCTAACCAGCAAAACCCCAAGCATTTGGGATAAATCCCAAACCCACCGTGCTTCCCAATATTTCCTGGTGTTCCCATGATCACAGGGCTGCTGGGCTGAGTTTTTCCTGAAGTTAAATCATGTTTTGTGGCATTCCCAGGGGAATGCAGGCTGTGCCTTTTTCCCCTCACTGCAATAATGGGATTCCTGCCTTGGAGCCCACAGGTTAATGAGTCCTCGCTYGTTATTTCTGTGCTAATGATGTTTAACATGGCCAGGACATGGATATTGTCTCTATGGGGCTGTGATTACAGTTTGGGGTCTGGCTGGGTTGTTTTGATGCTT
>NW_026624649.1:14948-21595 GCF_030028575.1 Malurus melanocephalus | reverse complement strand
CCACCCCAGAGCTGCTGCAGGGCCGTTTTTGGGGCGTTTTTGTCACAGCCTCCCTTTGTGGTGTCACCTCTGCTTTGTTATTCACCGTGGAGGAAACGCCCCATTTCCCCCGGGGTGGGGAAAAAAGAACACCCAAACCATCACTGGTCCCAAACTGGTTCTTGTTTTTGTTTCAAGCATCTGCAGAGGGGTGGTGGCTCCTGGGCGGCTCCTCTGAGGTGGCTGAGTGGCCCCAAAGTGCCCAAAATTGGCCCCAAAATTGTCCCAGCAGGGTCCCACCCTTCCCTAACCTTATTTTTGGGGTTGTTTTCCCCACTTTAGTGGATGCAGTAAGAGCAAGGGAGGGTTTCCTTGCAGGAAGGTGGGATCTGTGGGATTATTTAAAGGATTTTTAAAGGATTTTTTTAAAGGATTTTTTAAAGGATCAGGGCTCTCAGCAGTCCCCCCTGCACCCAGGGATCCTAAACATGAAGGATCTGAAGTGATTTTCTGCCTCTGGAGCGGGTCCTTTGTAAAAAAAAGGCAAAATTCAGAATTTATTAGGCTGGAAAAACCCTCTGAGATGGAGTCCAGCCATTCCCCCAGCACTGCTGTGAGAAATGAAGTTGAGTTTTTGGTTAGAATTTGAAAAAATTAATGAGGGATAATAGGGGACAAAGGCAATAAAAAGTGGTAGTGTTGGGTGTTTTAGTTAAAAAGTATACTTGTTTATTATGATAATTTTTAATAGCAATATTTTTTATATTAGTTAAATATATATATTTATAATATTTATTAGTTAAATATATATTATATATAGTATTTATTAGTTAAATATATGTTTATAAATGGTTATATATATTTAATTTTTTTAAATTAGTTTTTATATTTTAGGAATTTTTTGATAAGGGGTTTTTTTCATTTTAGAGGGTGTGCAGTTCTGGTGTTTGTGGTTTTGAGGGCTTTTTATTGTGTGGGTTTAACAGGTGACAGTTGTTGACAGTTAAAGTGTTTGTAGTGGGGTTTTTGATGGGTTATGACGTTTTTTGGACTCTCTGTGTGGATAAGTTTTGGGTGTAGGGGCTTTTTAAATTGAGTTGTTTTGTATATTAGAGGATGGGTGTTTTACTGTTTCTGATTAGAGGTTATTTTATTATACATCTAAAGTTTTGGGKTTTTTTTCTGTCACCTTTTGGTGTCAGGGTTTGTGCTGCTTTGGTACCTGATAATTTTGGGCGTACAGTTTCTATTCTGAAGGTGCCAAAAGTGATTTCTTTGAGAATGTGTCCTTCTCTCCAGCTTTCAGTTGTTATTTATTTTATTTTTGATTAGTGAGTAGTGTAGTTAGGGCTTCATTTAGGGTTTTGATTTTTTTTTTTTTTTTTGTTTTTTTTTTGTTTTTTTTTTTTTTTTTTTTTGTAGCTTTTGTATAGTTTTGTTACAGCATGTAACATACTTTTCATGGAAATGTTTCAGTTATAAATTATATTTTAGTTATTGGAAGCTAGCTATAAGTATTTTAAAATAATAATACTAGTTATATTATAATTATGTCTGAACTACAAAAAAAAATTAGTGATTATTTTTCAACTACGTTTGCATAATTACGTTACTTTTATAAAAGGGTAACATATATATATAATATTTATAATATATAGTATTTATTTTAGATATATAATATATATAATATAATACATATTTCGATATACTGTATATATTTTATATATAATATACAATAAAATACATCTTATAATATTTAGTATTTATTTTATATATATTTTATATATTTTATATATTATATAAATTATACAATACATATATATTTTTATTGTTATTTATATATTATATGTTATATATATATTATATGTTTTTACTGTTTATTACATGTATTTATTTTATGTATAATATATACTACAATACATATTATACTATATAGTATTTATTTTATAGATATAACATATATATTTTTGGCAGCATTCCCCAGGAGATGCTCCTTCCACCCCACCCCACACCAGGCTGAGCTCTGTGCATGTCCTTGAACCCTTTCCTGGCCAAAACACCAAAAATGGTTTGACCCCAAATCACCCACGATATTTCCCCCTTACCCCCCGGAGAGGCAGAAGGGAGAGCAAAACCCTAATTTACCCAAAGATTTATGGCTTTTAGGTAAGATAACGGATTGAGAGAAAGATTTCACGCTCCATGGGCTTAAGTTGCAAAATAGATTTATTACTAAAACCGCTAARAAACTTAGAAGAAGGGAAGAACAAAAAGCAGAGGGCAAATTTATGAGAAGGAGGAGAAAAAAACAAATGGTTTAAGACACTTGTTCCTTTCCCCACGTGCACAGGGAGAGCAGGGGATGGRATTTTCTGCTGGGTTMAAACCACGACWTTTTTGGTGYKTTGGYCAGGAAAGGGTTCAAAGCACGGCCAGTTAAATCCGTGCCCTGTCCCGGGCATCCTCCAGCCTGCCAGAAACCCTGGGCCACTTGCCCGCGGACTGAAACCTCTTCCTGTGCTCAAAACCTCTCTGAATGCAAACAGAAAGTGTCGCTGGGGGCTGGGCTTGCGGGGCGGGGGACGAACCCGGCGCTGCGGGGATTTTTGGGGTCCGCACTGCCACCGGTGATGGTCCCACGGAGCTGAGTTCCGATTTCTGTTCTCTTTTGTGTTTTCAGGCAGTGAAGGGCCGGGAGGAGCAGACCTTCCCCTAGAGGCACAGATCGCCGGATATCGGATTCTGGTAACAAAATCCCCTCCTTGTGCTCCCCTCCTCATCCTCACACCCCGGCCGGCTCTGGCGTGGCTGGTTCTCCAAACACTGGCACCAATGCCAGCCTGATTTTTTATAAATCTATAAAGCCTCTCTCCAAACACTCTAAACTTCCCTGAGATAAGCTTGAGCTGGGCATGCCTTCAGCTTTTCCTTAAAACACCCCAATTCCCTTATTTTAGGGCTTGTCCCATCACCCAGGGGTCTCGCTGTGCCCTGCTGTTGTGGGACATCCCCAAAAAAAAACATTTTGGAGCTGGCAGGCAGCCCCAGTCAGGCAGCAGGAAGATGTTTGTGGCTGGAGGAGCTGGAAACTGGAATTGTGCTGCCTCTGCCAGCRCTCACTGCTGGGAGAAGGTGCCGGAAAAACACCCGTGATCCAACTGGAGTGGCTTTAATGAGCATCCCCCGCCCGCCTGGGGTAGAAATGCTCAGAAACAGGAAGCCCCGGCATCCTGTTTAGCGTCTCAGTGTGAGAATTGGCAGCGGGGACAAAGCCAGGGTGGCCGAGGGACAGCGGACACGCGCTGGGCACCGATGATGGGCGGGGAATGAATCCGGCACGGCAGATCGGGATGCTGGRGAGAGCCCGTTCCCGGGATTTGTTGGAACGGCAAATGCCAGGGGTCAGCTCAGCCGGGATCCTGGGGCTGCAGGCTGCGCTCTGGGTGGCCCCAGTGTCACCTAAGAGGCATCCCCTGCTCTGGGGACAATGGCAGCGCGTCCCCGCCCTGGGGTGGCATCTCCAGTCCTGATCGGGTGTGTTCGATGGCATCTCCCGTCCCGATCGCGGTGTGTTCCCGTCCCCGGGATGGCATCTCCCGTCCTGATCGCGGTGTTTTCGCTGGCATCTCCCGTTCTGATCGTGTCCCCGGGGTGGCATCTCCCGTCCCGATCGCGGTGTCCCCGTCCCGGGATGGCTTCTTCCGTGCCCGGGATGGCATTTCCCGTCCTGATCGGGTGTGTCTCCTCTCCGGGATGGCATCTCCTGTCCTGATCGCGGTGTGTTCCCGTCCCGATCGCGGTGTGTTCTCGCCATGGGATGTCATCTCCCATCCCTGGGATGGCATCTCCCGTGCTGATCGGGTGTGTCTCCGCTCCGGGATGGCATTTCCCATCCTGATCGCGGTGTGTTCCCGTCCTGATCGCGCTGTGTTCATCCCGGGATGGCATCTCCCGTCCCGATCCCGGTGTTTTCGATGGCATCTCCCGTCCCGATCGCGGTGTGTTCGTGCCCCTGGGATGGCATCTCCCGTCCCGATCGCGGTGTGTTCCCATCCAGGCATGGCATCTCCCGTCCCCGGGATGTCATCTCCCGCCCCCGGGATGCCATCTCCCGTCCCCGGATGGCATCTCCCGTGCTGATCGCGGTGTTTTCGATGTCATCTCCCGTCCCGATCGCGGTGTGTTCGTGCCCCTGGGATGGCATCTCCCGCCCTGATCGCGGTGTGTTCCCGCCCGCAGCCCGCCCCGGGAGCGCTCCTGGCTCGCCCATGGCTAGCAACAACACTGCTAGCATAGCACAAGCCCGCAAGCTGGTGGAGCAGCTGAAGATGGAAGCCAACATCGACAGGATAAAGGTGGGGACGCTCGGGAGCCGCCTCTGGGAATGCTGGGGGAGCGGGGATGCAGAGCTGGGGGTTTTTTGTGGATGATGCTCTTGTTAAAGTGATTCTGAGGGTCCTGGCTGGAGGCAGGGGGAGGTGCTCACCCTTGGGGATCATAAAATCCGGGAATGGGTTTGTTTGGAAGGGACCTTAAAGCCCATCTTGTCCCAACCTCCTGCCAGGGACACTTTCTGCTGTCCCAGATCGCTTCAAGCCCCAATGTCCAGCCTGGGCACTGCCAGGAGTGAAGGGCAGCTGGAAGCATCACCTGGAGCCCTGTCCCTGTCCCAAGGCATCTCAGCTCCTTGCTAAGAGCTGAAATTCGGGCAGAGAAGTGCTCCAGGGCTGGGCTGAGCTCCAGGGCCTTGGGAGCCACTGCCGTGTTTGGAATCAGGAGCGAGGTTGGTGGCTGAGGGCAGGAAATGCTGCTGGGGATGCTCTGCCAAGGGATGCGTGGGAGAGCCTGCAGGGATGCTGAAGTCAGTCCTTGTCGAGGGAAGGCTGGAAAAGCTAAGAATTGGAATCCACGCTGCCAGGCCAGCTCAAAGCTCAGAGATCAGAACAGCCCCAGCAGGGAGGTGCTGCCGCACCGTCCGTCAGGTTCTCATCTCAGACCCGAAGTTCCCTGCCCTGTCCTGTTGGTGACACCTGTCCAGGTGGGATGTCCCCAGCTCAGCCTGTCCCTAACCCAGCCTCCTTCCCTTGCAGGTGTCCAAAGCAGCAGCAGATCTGATGGCATACTGCGAAGCCCACGCCAAGGAGGACCCGCTATTGACCCCCGTCCCAGCCTCAGAAAACCCYTTTAGAGAGAAGAAGTTCTTCTGTGTGATCCTGTAAACCCTGGAGGAGCCTGACAGGCACTCAGGCCACCCTGAACACTGATGTAGAGTTTTTAGGAATGGGGACGACCTGCTGGTCCGCAGAATTTAAACAAAAATAAGTAAAAAACACGGCCTGGAAGCTACAGAGATGTGCATGTTTAAAAGAACCTGGCCACCTTTGGGGGAATCAGATGATCTGCATTGCGAGGCAAAAGATCTGAAGTCTGTAGAGTTGCCTAGAAAGAGAAAAACAAAACAAAAAAAAATTAATCATGTAAAGAATAAATCTRTGTCACTTTTCTGCTCACAAAATTGTTTGATTGTTCCATATTTAAAGCACCAGAGCTGTGCTGAGCAAAGTTACCTGCTAAGGGTGTGTATAACCTTCTCGGAATGATGTTGTTGGTTTCTTTCCAAGCTAATATTTTTGATTTAAGCTGTCAGCTGTATAGAGACAGGTGAGGTGGCTGTGCTGTTACTCAGTGTTTGGTCTTGTGCTTTTTCATTCCTGGCTGTAGCGTAGCAGTGGGACCGAGGGGACAGCACCCTCCTGTCCCCCTCGTGCTGGCARCTCCCAGCAAACCCCACTTTTTACCATTCTCTCTATGGTTAGCTTCGGTTCTGCGAGTAAAAGTGATTCCTGTGTCGTGCTTGGTGCTTCCTTACCCCCGTGATGACATTCAGTGGTAGTGCATGAGAGTTCAATTCCGTTCATCTGCTCCAGACTTTTCTTTTCTAGCGTTYGGCACCACGTGCTGGTGGAAGGGAGGGGACAGAGGCCATTCTGAAAGCAGAGAGAGCTCCTGAGATGCCTTAGATGTGCCTGAAACACCTCCTGCAACAGGGCAGGTGCCAGCCCGGGGGCAGGGGGAGCCAGAAATCCGAAAATCAAAGCCGACCGCTTCTTTCCRGGTCTTTCCTTTCTCCTACACCTCTGTGCCTGTGCCCTCCTCGCTTGGTCCCGCTCCTTCCYGGTTCCTGGGAGCACTTCCTTCCCTTGGGGCTGCTCTGGAATGTTGCTCCGTGCTGGGATGTTGTTTAGTGCTGGGATGCTGCTTTGTTGTGGGATGCTGCTCCACCGTGGGATGCTGGTCCATTGTGGGATGCTGGTCCATTGTGGGATGCTGCTTTATGGTGGGATGTGGCTCCACCATGGGATGTTGCTTTATGGTGGGGTGCTGCTCCTTTATGGAATGCTGCTCCACTGTGGGATACTGCTCCACTGTGGGATTCTGCTCCATGGTGGGATGCTGCTCCCCCATGGGGTGCTGCTCTCTCATGGGATGCTGTTCCACTATGGGATTCAGCTCCATAGTAGGTTGCTGCTCCATTATGGGATGCTGTTCCACTATGGGATTCTACTCCGTGGTGGGATGCTGCTCCCCCATGGATGCTGCCCCATAGTAGGATGCTGGTACCCCATGGGATGCTGCTCCTCCATGGGATGCTGTTCTACCATGGGATG
>NW_026624649.1:10461-13681 GCF_030028575.1 Malurus melanocephalus | reverse complement strand
CTATGGGATGCTGCTCTGTGGTGGGACACAGCCCCATGGTGAGATAGAGCCCCATGGTGGGACACAGCCCCATTATGAGATGCTGCTCCCCCATGGGATTCTGCTCCATTATGGGATTCTGCTCCATTATGGGATGCTGCTCCATTATGGGATGCTGYTCCCATTGGATTCTGCTCCCCTGGGATGCCGCTCGATGATGGGATGCCCCTGCCCCTTCCCACACCCCTTCCCTCCCGTTCCCGCTGCCCCCTCACCCGTTGGGAAGGGGGGACGAGCAGCCCCGGGAGCCGTGGGGCCGCCCCTTCCCGGAGGTGCCTGATTCCCTGTTTACACACAGCCTGGGCTCCGAGCCGGGCTGGGGATTAATTCCCAGGTCTTTTCATCCACTCTCAGCTCTCGGGGACACACGCCACCTGTCTGGGCTCCACCTCGGGTCCGTGTTTTTGAGGACATGGCTTGTCTCTCCTTTCTGCTGCTAAACCCCTCTCCTGGCTTTCCCCACTCAGCTCTCCTCCTGGGAAACTTTGGGAATCTTCACTTTGGGAATCACAACCTGGGGATTTATGTGCCACAGAGGGGTTTGGGGGTCTGCAGTGACCCCACTGAACCAGTTCCTAATCAGGTGTGAGCTTAAAAATCCCTGCGGATCCGTGAGGGCAACAGTCCTTAGGTACCTTTTGGTGACTCTTTCTAGCCCGTCAAAAAGTGCTTTTTGGTTTTTCTACCTTTTCATACTATTTTTCTAATTCTTCTACGGAGAAGGCCAGTTGTTCTCACACTGGGCTCCAAACTTTTGGCATCTGGGAATGTTTATAAGCCACGAGTAGCTTAGATGGTCCCAGCCCTCCCATGGTGGCTTTCAGCCCCCCACAATTCCCCAGTTTTAATCTTTTTACTACAGTTTTAGGATGAGGGATGGATGAAGTGGTTTTCTCTGCAGCTGGTTTCACTCGTGGTGTCACCAGGCAGAGATGTAAATACCCCATCCTGGCYCTTGCCTTTCCTTTTTAATCTGATTTTTCGCCACAGAGAGTGAAGTGCAGCCGGTCTGACCCGGGGCTCCCACCCCACYCCTTCTCAAACTCTGTCATAAAGTGATTTATAACAATTTTTTAAATGACTTGCCTCTTTTACAACTCGAATTCTTAATACTTAGACGATGACAAAATAAACCTGCATGACTGTGGGGGAGCGGGGCAGGGGAAATTTTTTGAATTAACCCAAACTACTCATTGAAGGTGTTTTACATTGCTGGGCTTGATTTTGTGCTGGCTGTGGCRTTGCCATTGGTGTGCTGCCAGGTATTTCACCCCACTATTTCTATTTCCACAGATCTGCCTTTGTTAGCCAAGCAGAGATTGCTGCCAAGGTTGTTTTCCCCTCCTCACAACCAAAAACCCCTCCATCCCGATGCTGGATTTCCAGCCTGGTCTCACAAACGACATTCCACTACCCCTTCCCAAGCTTTTAAAGAAAAAAAAAATAATCTGGAGTACTGGAAAAAAAAAGGACTTTTATTGTCTGCAGCACCCAGCAGGGTTTGGGGGAGGGGGTGGCTGTAGGCGAAAGACGGTCGTGGTGTAGCGCATCCCCATCCCACATGGTCTGTGTACTCGTTGGAAATAAACTTTTGGATTTGTTTCAAGCCTTTGGAGATGGTTCTCTGTGCCTCTGGGGAGGAGGGTTCCCGTGCTGGTTGGGGCTGGGTGCTTTTTCTGAGGGGGTTGAAGGGGGTGTCCCTGTCAGGGAGGGTTTAGAAGGAGTTTTGGTTCCTGTCAGGGGAGGGAAAAGGAACTTTCTTGGGTTTTCAGCAGATTTTGTTCCCTGAGGATGAGCCAGAGCAGGGGAGAACAGCCTCATTCAGGGTGGGGCATTGCTCCTTGCTCTGAAATTGAGAAACACCTAAAATTTCCAACTTCCATCCCTTCTCCCCTCTCTTTCCTTCTCCTCCCAGCCCTGGCAGTTGCACAGGAGTGAGATCAGAGGAGCTCATGGAGCTGCTCCAGGGCTGGAACCCCTCTGCTCTGGAGCCAGGCTGGGAGAGCTGGGGGAGTTCACCTGGAAAAGAAAAGGCTCTGGGGAGACCTCAGAGCTCCTTCCAGAGCCTAAAGGAACTTTATAAAGAAGGGCAGGTTTTTATAGGGCCTGGACTGACAGCAAAAATGTGTTTTAACTGAAAGAGGGTTGATTCAGACTTGGTATGAAGAAGAAATTTTTTTATGAGGAGGGGGTGAGGCCCTGGCACAGGGTGCCCACAGAAGCTGTGGCTGCCCCTGGATCCCTGGAAATGTCCAAGGCCAGGCTGGACACTGGGGCTTGGAGCACCCTGGGATAAGGGAAAGTGTCCCTGACATGGCAGGGAGTAAAACTGGATGATCTTTAAGGTCCCTTCCAACCCAAACCATTACAGGATTTTGTGATTCCATTATTCTTACTCTCTCTACTGCCAAACCACCTTCTGATCACACAATCAAACATCCTCTGCTCCTACCAATTTCTCCATATCCTGAATTCTCACTCTGCTTTCCCAGGACCCCCAAGGGCGAGTGTTTTCCCAGCAAAGCAGCCAGACACAGCTTGAGGCTGCTCTGCCTCAGCTCATTCCCGGGGCTGGGAGCAAGGCAGCCCCGTGGGTTCTGTGATAAACCCACCAGCGCTGAGCCCAGCGTGGATCTGTGCAGCCATTCCATTTTCCAAGCATCCTGGTGAGCAGCAAGATCATCTCCCAGCCCCTTCCATCCTTTTCCATGCCTGTCAGAGCAGCCTGAAAGCAAAATGGTGCGGCAGGGAAGGAAGGAGCCAAGCTTCTCCTCGCCTGCCAGGCAGCTCAGCTGTTCCGAACCTCCCTGGCTCCCTTCCAGCTCCAACGCTCGCTCCTTTCCATCCTCACCTCCCCGGGATGCAGCTCCGGAGCGGCAGCACCTCGGAGCCAGCAGCATCTGCGGAACGGGAGGAGGTGCGGAGCATCCGCGGGGAGCGTGGGAGGGATGCGCGCCCCGCGCCGGGTCCCTAATGARGAGAAACCCATCTGCACTAATTGCATTCATTAGCTGCGATGGGGAGTGGAGAAAAGAGGCACGGAGATCCCGGGGATGGGTTTGCCCCGTGTGCTGTTACAGCGGGGAAAGGGGATGGTTCTGGAATSCRGGGTGGAATCCAGAGTGAAATCCAGGGTGAAATCCCGAGTAAAATCCCGGGTGAAATCCAGGGTGGAATCCAG
>NW_026624649.1:0-10136 GCF_030028575.1 Malurus melanocephalus | reverse complement strand
AATCCAGAGTGAAATCCAGGGTGGAATCCAGAGTGAAATCCAGAGTGAAATCCAGGGTGGAATCCAGAGTGAAATCCAGGACTGGGCTGCTCGGAGCGTGATGAAGGCAGGAGGGGCGGCGAGCGGAGCTTTCACTGCCCCCATCCTTGTCACTCTCGGGGGCAGGGACGATGTGGGGCACTCGTGTGGCTGAGGGCACTGTGGGGATGCTCCCAAGCTCCTTTTATCCCGGCTGGAGCTGTTGTGCCTTTCCTGCTCGCTGGCACTGCTGGCACACGAGTGGCTCCAGCTGTGGGGTGGGAGAGGGACATTTCCTCAGGAACTGCAGGGACGGGATAAGGAATAACGGGTCCAGAGTGAAAGAGTGGAAGTTTAGGTTGGATAGATGGAATTCGTGGCTGGGAGGGTGGGGAGGCCCTGGCACAGGGTGCCCAGAGAAGCTGTGGCTGCCCCTGGATCCCTGGAAGTTTCCAAGGCCAGGCTGGATGGGGTTTGGAGCACCCTGGGACAGTGGGAGTTGTCCCTGCCCATGGATGGGGTGGCCCTGGATGCTCTTTTTCCACCCCAAACCATTCTGGGATTCCGGAATTCCGTGAAAGCTGAAGGAGGCTGAGGTGACAGGGATTCCCTGCCCTCCTTAACCTACTCCAGAGGAAGCTGGAGGAGATCCAGAGGAATGGTCCTAAAGGGAAAGGGAGGCACAAGCCCCTCTGGATCCCCCTGGGGACACGAAAGGGGGGTGGCTCATGCCGGTGCCATCCTGCAGCGGGTGCCGGTGCCAGCTGGAGCGCCGGGAAGGGCTGGCACGGAGGGAAATGTCAGGATGAATCTCGCTTGGGCTCGTCACGCTGTCAGCGCCGCGTCTGCGAAGTGCCACCCGAGCCAGGCSGGGGTGGGAGGCGGGGGCGATCCGCTCTTCATCGCCTTCTCCAGGGAAAACCGCCCGGAAAAAAACAAAAACAAAAAAAAAAAAACCAAAAAAAAACCTGGAACCGGCAGCTTTCACCTGGCGGCTCTCCTGGGCTGCTCACTGCTCCCCGGGACAGATCCTCGCTCACCAGTGCTCCCCAGTACAACTCAGGTCTTCCCAGTGCTCCCCAATACAGCTCCATGCTTCCCAGTGCCCCCCAGTATAGTGCATTGCTGCCCGGTGCTCCCCAGGACAGCACAGTATAGCTCCCAGTGCTCCCCAGTACAGCTTAGTGTTCCCCAGTACTGCCCAATATAGTTCCCAATACTCCCCAGAACAGCTCCCAGTACTCCCCAATACAGCTCCCAGCGCTCCCACTATTCTCCGGTATAGCTCCCAGCACGGCTCCCAGTGCTGCCAGTACAGCTCAATGCTCACAGTGCTCCCAGTACTCCCCAGTACAGCTCCCAGTTCCCCCAGTACAGCTCTAAGTGCTCCCAGGACAGTTCCCAGCGTTCCCACTATTCTCCAGTACAGCTCCAAGCACAGCTCCCAGTACAGCTCCCAGCGCTCCCAGTATAGCTCCCAGCGCTCCCAGTACCCCGAGTAGAGCTCCCAGTATCTCCAGTACAGCTCCCAGCGCTTCCAGTATCTCCAGTACAGCTCCTAGCGCTCCCAGTACCCCCAGTACAGCTCCCAGTTCCCCCAGTAGAGCTCCCAGCGCTCCCAGTACAGTTCCCAGTACAATTCCCAGCGCTCCCAGTATAGCTCCCAGTGCTCCCAGTACAGTTCCCAGAGCTCCCAGTACAGTTCCCAGCGCTCCCAGTTCCCCCAGTAGAGCTCCCAGCGCTCCCAATTCCCCCAGTACAGTTCCCAGTTCCGCCAGTGCAGCTCCCAGTACAGCTCCCCGCGCTCCCAATACCCCCAGCACAGCTCCCAGTTCCCCCAGTACAGTCCCCAGCGCTCCCAGTACAGCGCAGCGCACACTCCCTTTCCCCACTGGGCGAATGCAGCGGCCAAGCCCCGCCCCTTCACCGGACCACGCCCCCTCTCGGGCCCCGCCCAATAAAGCCCCGCCCCCAATCAAGCCCCGCCCCCTCTGCTGCCGCGTCCGTCCCCGCGGCCGAGCGTCCACTTCCCCTCCCGGCAGCCCATTCCGCGCTCTGATTGGCTGAAACAGCCGCCACTCAGAGCGCTGACCAATGAGCGAGCGGAATTCGGCGCGGGGGGCGGGCGTTCCGCTCGTTCCGGTCCGTGCGGTGCCATCGGCGCGGCCTGAGCGGGGGAGGCGGCGCCGGGATCGGGACCGGGATCGGGACCGGGATCGGGATCGGGACCGGGATCGGGATCGGGATCGGGATCGGGATCGGGATCGGGATCGGGATCGGGACCGGGATCGGGGCCAGAGCCGGCACCGGGACCATGTTCCGCCGCAAGCTCTCGGCTCTCGACTACCACAACCCCGCCGGCTTCAACTGCAGGGGTGAGGGGCTGAGGGAGGGCCGGGGGAAGGGGGCGCAGGGCTTGGAGCAGCCCGGGATAGCGCAAAGGTGCCCGTGCCCATGGCGGGGGTGGGTGGGATAGGCCTTAAGGTCCCTTCACACACAAACCATTCCGTTATTCCATGATTAAAACTCATCCAGAGCCAAAATATCCCAGTTGGGTTTGGAGGGAGCTGAGAGCAGCTCTGAGTTCTGTCACAGCGTGATTGTGTCAGCCCATCCGAACATCCCCGGAGCCTGGGAATTGTGGAATTCCAGCTTCCAAACAACGAGATTTGGGATCAGCGAGCAAGAGTAGTCAAGGGAGGGAGAAAGGAGTCAGTGAAGGGAGAAAATGTGTGGCCACAATGATTATGTCGTACTTTTTAAGAAGCATTTGGGTTGATATCACATGTGTCGTGTTTGTCCAGAAAACAGAGTTAGAAACCAAATTTCTCTGTTATTTTTTTCACTTTTCTTTCTTTCTGTACTTGATAAATTACAGTTACATTCCAAATAAAAACAGTCCCTTGGCTGATGCCTTTTGATGAGGTCAGTTAATTACAGCAAGTTTGAAAAAAAAAAAAATATTCAGGGTTGATTTTTGGTCAGAGAATATACAATTTTAATGGGTTTACTCTATCTATATATTTGTATATATATCTATAGATCTATATATATATCTCTATATATCTCTATAACTATATATATATAGAGAGAGATATATTTATATAGACATCTGTCTCTATATTAATATATTTATGTATCTATGCCTATAAAGATATATTGGATACATGTTTTTTATTTTTAATTTATATATATGGAGGGTTTTAATGGTAAAAGTGCTCAGAGACATCAGGATTTGTATGAATTGGATCAAAACTTCAAATATTGGTTAATTCCCGCTTCGTTTCCTTCTCCCCACAGATGAAACAGAGTTCAGGAATTTCATTGTCTGGCTCGAGGACCAGAAAATCAGACACTACAAGATTGAGGACCGGGGGAATTTGAGGAACATCCACAGTGATGAGTGGCCCAAATCCTTTGAGAAGGTATTTCCTTGCTCCAAACAATGGTGTGAATGATCTTTAACAGCTGCTGTAGTGGTGGAACAGAAATAACTCAGAATATTTGTCCTGATGGTGACCTCTTACATTTCTAGGAATTTAAATGTATTGTTGAAGCCAAACTGGGGGAATTTGTGACGATGGGAGAATTTTGTACATATTTTTCCCTCAGCTTTGTTTGTTCAATGGGTGGAGTGTCCATCCTAATCTGGATTTTTTTTTTTGCCTGATTTGATTCAGCTATTGAAGCAGAAAGAAGACTGACTGCAAATAAACAATTTTTTTTCTGCATTAATGCTTCTCCTGTAGCAAAAGGAAGGTGGGTGAGGCTCCTGCAGGCCAGCATGTGGGGGAGCTCATCCCTGCACTTTGTGCCATTCCAGATGGATTTTCTGGATCCACATGGACTCTGGGTGATCTCTGAACATTTGGAGTCACCACAAGGCTCTTGAGCTTTTCCCTTGGTTCCCATTTCCTTTCTCTGTAATTCCCGGTGCCTGTTCATCCCTTTCCCCCCACTCTGGAATCAATTGCTGTGTTCACTGCCCAGGGTGTTTCAGCTTCTCTGGGTACAGTCTGACAATAAAAAAATGTTCATTAAAATGAAAATGCTGTTGCCCAATGTCAGGGTTAGAGGTCAGCATGTCCTGGATGGATCAGATGCCACAGCAGGCATTTCACAGTGGCACTTGTTAGTTCTGTGCTCCCAACTGATTCATTCAGGTCACTAAAATCCCATTTGTTTCCTCTTCTTTTTTCCCCCTCAGTACATGAAAGATGTGAACTGTCCCTTCAAAATACAGGAACGACAAGAAACGGTGGATTGGCTTCTGGGCTTGGCTGTGAGGCTGGAATATGGAGATAATGGTATGGGAGAGTTGATTTAATATTCCATAATGGGAGGGGAATGGGGGTTTCTGATTGATTTYACACAATTCCAGGATGGTTTGKGTTGGAAGGGATTTCAAAGATCATYCAGKCTATGGGYAGGAACACCTTCCATCATCCCAGGTTGATTCCAGCCCCATCCAACCTGGCTKGGAATATTTCCAGGGATCCAGGGGCAGCCACAGCTTCTCTGGGCACCCTGTGCYAGGGCCTCMCCACCCTCCCAGCCAGRAATTCCTTCCCTTTGGTTTGGAGGATCTTTACAGCATTCCCACTCCCTCTCTTCCTTGGAGCATCCATTCCATGTTCCATTTACCTCACCTACAATATTTATTGTCAAAGAGGTGCTGTCCCAGTGCTTTGGGACAGCTCCATCCACTGCCATGTGTGACTTTCCTGGGAACTTTTCTAGAGCTGGGAATGCGTGGGCAAAGAGTCCAATGTGCCATCTCCTCCTTTAAGTATTCCTCTGTTTTCTTGCTGGTTCCTCTGGAGAATCACAGAGAGATTTGGATTAAAAGGAACCTGTAAAGACCTTCCAGTGCAGCCCCCTGGGCAGGGCAGTGTCCAGCCAGGCAAATCACTTCAAACCCCATCAGCCTGACCTGGTAAACATTGACAAAGGGAGTCCTGCACTTGTGCAGGTGGCTCAGGTAGTTCTTCAGCAAGTCAGGGTTTTCCTTCAGCTGGGAGAGCAGCTTGGCAGTCTTGCAGGAGCATCCTTCCTTCCTGGGAGGTTCCTGGGAGGCACAGGGCAGGTGGCATGGTGACAGGGGTGACAGGGACAGAGGGACCTCAGGCCTGGCTGGGCTGGGCTGCCCCAGGGAGCAGCTTGGGCAGGAATTGTGGAATTCTTTGGGTTGGAAGGCCCCTTAAAGCCCATCTCATTGCAATCCCCAGGAATGCCAAGCCTGTCCTGGTTTTCTCCTCACTGGACAGCACCCACCTCTGCCTGCTGGGGTTGGGCAAAGGCTGGGAAGGCCCTTTTTTGTCCCCAAGGGCTTTTGGCCACTCAGCACCACCCACCCTCACCTTTTTCTTGATTTTCCTGCCGACGTAATACCCAAAGAAACCCGACAGGAACAGCAGGCTCAGGGCAGCAGTGCTCCAGTAAAGCACCCCATGCATGTGGGCACTGCCCTTGTGCTCCAGGGGAGGCACATCCCACACCAGGGTGGCCCAGGAGGGCGGGCACGAACGGCTGCTGCTGCCAGGGTAGAAACAGCTGAGCCCGAGGGCAACAAACAGGAGCTGCTCCAGGCTGAACATCCCACTGGGATCTCTGCTCAGGACATCTCTGTTTGGCACCCTGAGCTCTGGAAGGTGGAGCTGTCACCCCCAGTTTGTCACCAAAGGTGCTGTCACAATGCCGTTGGATGTGACATCAGCTGTGCTCCACCTGTTCCTAACACCATCACTGCGTGCCACCTTCCCCTGCCCAAATTCACATTTTTGTGAAATTCTCATCAAATTCAGAACAGTGTCAAAAGTATCTTTCATTAAAAAAAAAAAAACAACACAGTTTCTCATGCTCATTTTCACCCCAAACTCAGAGGAACTGTTTTCTTTCAGCTCCCTTGGGTTTGGAGCAGCACAATTGCATTTGTTATTTTATTTCAGGATGTAACCAGAAATTTATCCCCTTCTCCCTATGGGGTTGCCTCAGTGAGAACTGACTCTGAAGTGTATTAAATGCATGATATTTAGTGCTGCATTTATTCAGAGAAGTTATTCTTAGACCCCTTTTTTTTAAAGAAAGGGAGTAGATGTGGAACCCTTGGGAAGTAGGACAAGGTTATGAAAAAAGTGGAGTTAAATCTCCACACTCACAGCAGCTCCATTTCCTTGTGGAGAGAGTGGGAATACAAATGTTAATTACTGGTGGCAAAAGAACAACAGCCAAAATGTTGGTTTTGCATTGCCTTTAATTCCTTCAGGGCTGAGCTCTGCCCAAGATAAAGATGGGATATAAATAAATACCTGTGATCTGCAGAACTGCTGCTCAGTCCCTCATGATGGGCAGAACGAGCTGTTTGTTCCTTGGGATTGTGTGAAAAAAGGAGGAGTTGGGAGATTCCATCCTCCAAAGGTTCAGAAAATCCCTGCGTGGGCTCCGCTGGGTGCTGCAGTCTGGGAAGCAAATCCTGAGCTGGAAATGTTTTATTTGCTGATCAGGACCAACATCATCCTGTAACTCTTGATCTTTGCATGAGGCTGATGGATTTTTAAAGTGGCAAATCTGGGAGATGCAGCTTTTTCAGCCTTCTGGGGTCTCTCTGCAGGTGGGAACTCTTAGGGCAGCTCACTGGAGTGCCAGCCTTTGGGATCTTTAATAGGGAGCTCCAAAATCTCATTTTATAAACCCAGAAAGCTCCTGGGTGATCACCACACCCCAAAAATCCATCTGTAACACCACAGCTCAGTGCTCAGCTTTGAATGAGTTCTTTTTGCTGATGATCTCTGTATTTTTTGCAGCTGATAAATACAAGGATTCCACCCCTGATGGTGCCAAAAATGCTGACAACACAGCAAAAAATGCAGAGCCTCTGGTTAACCTGGATGGTGAGTGTTCCACAACCTCCTGGGCCTGTGTGTTCCTCAAACTGGAACTTGTTCAATCCTGGGATGAACATTTTTTTTTTTTCCAAGCCCCTTTTAAAGGTTTAGGAATGCAGGGAGCTGAACATTGACATGAACAGCTTCGCTCTGTAAATCGAAAGGATTTATTTAGAGAAATGGCAAGATGCCTTAAAAAAATTAAAATATCCAAGGAAATGTGATGGCAGGCTGGTTACTTCCATGCTGTCAGGAATTTCGTGTTGCCTCAGTCTTCCCCAGCTGTTCCTGTCACAATAATTTAATTTTTTTTTGCCTGCTGAGCACAGTCACAGCAAATGGAAGTGGTGGGAAAGAGCTGCTAAAATCAACCCTAAATTCCTCAATTTAGGTTTTTTTTTTCCATTCCTGCATCACCAAAAAGGCAGGGATTGATCCTGCCCTCACCCAGCAGCACAGTGCAAAATAAAAATGTACAAAAATGTACAAAAGAGAATATCTGCCTGTAATTTGCAGATTTATTTTCCAACACCTTGCCTGATTTTGTAGCCCTGTGCTGAAGGCTCTGTAATCAGATTAAAAGTTTTTTCTCACTGCTGTGTATCCATGGCCTTACAATCATGGAATTAAGGTTTGAAAAGCCCTCTAAGATCATCAAATCCACCAATTAACCCAACACTGCCACCTTCACCACTAAATAATGTCCCCAAGTGCCACATCTTTGTTTTTTGAAACCCCAGAGATGGAGATGAATTATCCTTCCCCATCCTTCAGAGCCATTCCAATACCATGGAGTCAGGAAGCCAATTCTGCCTGCTGGAACCAGTTAAACCAGCATTTATTTTTAATGATAATCCTTTTATTTTTAATGATAATCCTTGTTTTTTTTGCAGTGAATAATCCTGATTTCAAGGCTGGAGTGATGGCTTTGGCTAATCTGCTTCAGATCCAGAGACATGATGATTACTTGGTGATGCTCAAGGTGAGTTTCATGCTTTTCCCACGTCCTTTTTTTTCCTTCCTTTCCCCAGCACCTGCTGTGTGTTCATAGCTCGAAGTGCAGTTACTGATAACTATGAATTTTTAGCCAAAAAAAGGAAAAAAAAAAAAATCTCTCTGTCTTTTCAAGCAGATAAGAACACAGGAAATAAATCATGAAAATTCATGCAGGGAGAATTATCCTGGTAAACAATTTTAGCTGAGTTCCTTAAGGAGCATCCTCAAAGGAGAAGGTTCTATTCCAGTGCTAGAAATAAAGACAAGCTTGAAAATACAGAAGTTAATGATGCCAAGGATATTTTAAAACAACATCCAAGGGAAGAGCCACAGTTAAAAGTTTCCTTCTTCTTTTGGTCCTGTGAACTCCTTACTCCTTGTCGTTATTCTCTTTAATTTTGGCAACTAATTAATGCTTTAAAATGCACTAAATTGCCTAATTAATTTTCTAAACTATCTTTTCTATGCCTTTAAGAAAATTTCTGACTCTCTGCTAGAACTCTGTAGATTTTGGATCCAGCCCATACTGTATTTTTTTAATAAAAAGTACATTATTAATGAGAGTGCAACAATCCCAAGTTCCTTCTTGATCATGTCATTATATGGGAATAGGTTGAATTTTGTTTGGCATTAAAATAAAAGCATTTCACTGAAAAAAAAAACCCCATAAAGTTATATTCATGACAATAGTTGTCATATTTGCTGAATTTATTTTGGAGAAACCAAATGCTGTGGGTATTGAAATTTATTTATTGTGTGTAAGTCTGCAGCTCTTGGAAGAGTATGATGGTGTCCTGGTTTCTTAAGGAATTCTCAGCCATTTTTTTCTCCACCTCTCCAATATGGTTTCATATTTTTCCTTCCCAAAATATCCTTCATTAATCTTTAAGGAGCGTGGTGATCTCATACATCAAACCCCTACCAAAAATCACCTCAAAACCCCACAAAAATCAGTGCAAAGGGCTATCAGGTAGGGAGGGGAGACCCTGGGAATGGTGATATCGAGGGTTTGCAGCATGAATGAGCTCAGCTCTACCAAAATTCCTTCAGATCTTCTCCCAGGATCATCTCAGGGCTTGCAAATTTTACTGGATGCATCAAATGCTGAATAAATATATTTACAATTCTGTCACTGTTTCCACATTTTTAGTCTCCCCTTTTTTTTTCAGACAGATTTGGGCAAAACCAGCCTGAAATTTTTTGCTTTTAATTGCAGTAAGAGGAGATTCCTGCAGTGMAAATCCACCTTCCAGGARCARTGCAAAGCTGGGGTTTGGGTTGAGRTGCTGATATGAGAAAGTGTCAGTCAAAATCTTAATTTTCCACCTCAATAATAAGGTTTTCAGGAAATTTCTCATCCCTATCCAGGCTTGGACACTGGGGAATTGGTGTTTGGGGAGAGCCAGAGGGTGCAGACACACCACAGACATCTGGCCAGGGTCTGCAGAGATTTAGATGCCATTTTCTTTGTTTAAATCTGGCAAATTGATCACAAAGCACCTGTGGAACACAGATAATCCATTTTCTAATGCCAGAAGCACTTGGAATTCTCTTACACAAGGTCTGGTTTCTCTTGGAATGAAACTCTCCATCAAATCATTCCTTTGTCCAGGCCACTTCCTTCAGTGAATGATTTCTAGAAATATTTAAGTGACAACTTTTTGGTGTCAGCTCAATCCTGACCCAAACTGGGAGAAATCCTGGAGAAAAAAACACGGAGCTGCTTCTGTCACATTTGGCTGCTCATCAGGGAAAATCTGAGAAATGTGTTGGACAGAGCCAGTTCTTCTTTCCTGTTCAAGTTTGCCTGCATGGTGCTCCTGCAGTTATTTTTGGAGGCATTTGGAGCTGGGGTATCAGTAACTGATAGCTCTGATAGGATTTCACCCTGCGTGCTGCAGCCAAGGAAAACAGATGAGCACTGGGATTGTCAAAGTCAAGGCTGGTCTTGTTCTGTTCCTGAGGCTAAAATTAATTCAGCTCTCAGTCTTCTCCAAGCCTGGAAAGCCTTGCTCCAGGTTTTTCTGCACATGGGAGGTGGTTCAGCACCTCCTAAAGATGCTGTCAGCAGGATTTCCTTCCTGAGGCAGAATTTCCTTCCCAGAGCAGCTGCAGTGTTAAACCTGTGAGAGCTCAGGAAAATGAGATTGGTGCTGCTGCTTTGGGGTTGTGATCAGCTCTTCTTGGAGTTGTGGATTTGTTTAGGTTGGAAAGGATTTTTAAATCTTTGAGCCCAAC